>NC_041396.2:143182162-143312162 GCF_900747795.2 Erpetoichthys calabaricus
AACCAGTATTGAAAGAACAAAACAAAAGTCTTGCCCTAACCTTTTCCCAGCCAAGTACTGTAATATATTCAAGTTTAATTCATAGTATAATTGAAAATACAGCTCCTAGTGCATGCATAACATTTGTAACCCAGATTAATGTAGTAAATAACTGTTAATGCACTAAGAAGTTGTTGAATTAATTTTACTAAATCAGGGAGTGAAAGCTTCCAAAGACGTGCTGTACTAGTCTGACTAAATAGCTTAGCTAGTTCCAGATCTCTTAGAAACTTATTATACATGCAGAATTAAGAAAAGTGAAACTGCAGTCAATTCTTTGGAAAAGAACAATGGCATATATTATAGGGTTACATTTAAGCTTACAAAATTTTTTTTTTTTCTTTGGTGAATTATACAGTATATACGCTTTAATGGTATTGCATTGTAAACTAGATATAGACAGGGCTGACAGACAGCATGGTTATAGCAAAGAGGAGGGGAAATGAATCGATTCTGCCACAGGAAGCCAGCAGCCATCCTTTTGGAGTTCCATGACTGTGGCCTAGGCTGTGTCTTATATTGAGAACTCCCTGAATAAAACACTTTGTCTAGTTGAAAAAAAAAATAGAAAAAGCAAAGAAAAACCACTGCATCATTACTCCCTGCATTGGAACCGAGACATTAGTGATAAAGAAACATGGTAGAGATCGAGGTAGGTTTCCCACAGGTAGCTGTAAAAGCAGAACAGTTAATCCTGTAAAACAAAGTCAAGCATTATTGTTAACAACAATCATAAGGACAATAATAGTAACCACAATCGTCATGAAAAGGCAAGCTGCTGTTTAGTAAGTCAGGAATAAATAATATGTGTGGTGGAAGAAAAATCCATTTAGCATGCTTAATATTCAGGGTAATTACTAGAAACAAAATTTACTACAATAGTGACTCATTTTGCTTCAAGACTTATGCAATGGATTTTCTCCCCCTCAGAGGGCTAGAAATTAGTTTTGCCTTTAGGAACAGATTTCAGGCTGGCTCATGCAAACAAGCTATCTTCTCACTCATAGTGATACCACCAATAAAACACCACAGATTAACTCCCAGCTTCTACTTCATGGCTGAAAACACTGTGCCACTGGGTAATAAAAGCAGCAGGAGATAATGTGTGTCAGGGGATGAAGCTGTGCTGTTTTCTTTGCACAGTGCAATTCATTTTACCAGATGTTTTTAAAGATACGTGGATTTCCTTTTGAGTAATCAAAAAAAGAAATTCATAATCAAACAGGCAAAATACAGATTGATTAAAAATATAGTAAGCAGGTATGTATGCCATATGTACTGTATCCCAAACTGCAATTTACAAAAGATCTGAAAATGAAAATGGACAATTTAAAATTTAATTCTGCCAAA
Source organism: Erpetoichthys calabaricus (assembly GCF_900747795.2). Classification (NCBI taxonomy): domain Eukaryota; kingdom Metazoa; phylum Chordata; class Cladistia; order Polypteriformes; family Polypteridae; genus Erpetoichthys; species Erpetoichthys calabaricus. The sequence continues at coordinate 143,183,552 of NC_041396.2, forward strand.
AGTGAAAAAGATCAAACAACCTTTTCCTTTCCTTTAGGCAAAGTCATTAATTTGTGTTACTGGGGTATATTGCAAATAAAGCAAATTAATAATTCCTCCATTATCGAAAAATCTTCCAAAATTTGCTCCTCTGGTTTTTTTCTAGAAAAGATTTAGTTGGAACAGGGCTAGGTTTTGAAATGAGCCACACACATACAAATCAAGAAACTGTCACATAAAGGCACTCAAGAAGGAACACCTTGGTGAATGGAACTGCTAGGACTAAACAGAAAAAAGTGTACTTTAATGGATTGCATGAAATCTTCAAATCACAAACTTTTTATGTGTATCAGTTTTTCATTATGGTAGATAGATACTTTATTAATCCCATGGGGAAATGCACATATGTAGTTTCCATGTAAATGAAGATTTTTTTAAAAAAAAAAAGGAAAGTACAGTTCTCATACAAATTAGTGGAGCCCTCCCACCCTTGCCATGTTCTTTCAATTTTTAAACAGCATTTTTAGCATTTATCATGCCCTATAACATGTATCTTCTTTGGCGTATTTACATCCTTATAACTACTGCCAGTGCTGTACTAACATTCTGCAATTAGTCTATACAATAAAATAACATTAATGTATGCAAAAAAAGTGGAAGGCAACGGATGGACAATTGTACTTAACACAATGGGAATACAAAATATTTTCCCACAATATCAGAATTCCACAAAACACCAAGCCAATCTGTAGCTGTTTCATAAGACTGGTTTCAAGGTTGAGACATCATTAAGAGGGTAGAGATAGTAAAAATGAAACTACACAGGAGTAAGACACCTGTTGTGATGATGCAGGCTATGCCATGTGCGACATCCCAGTCATCATATTATATGATTGACTTATAATATGTTTGGCCAATGCAAAGACTTGTTGAAAAATTACATTTTTTTTTATTTACTTTTCATGGTTTATCAGGACTTTAAAATCAGTACCTATTTTACCATGAATAGCTAGATTTTCCCTTTAGCCATCCTTGCCTCTATGATTTCTACTTTGGATCTCCTATATAAAAAAGGAAGTTTTTTTCTTTTTCTCTCTCTCACTCACTCACTCTTTTCCTAATCAGCTCTTCTGTGTCCTAAGGGACACCTTGACCAGTTGCACAAGCATTTTTCTCTGCTATTGAAAGTTTGATACCTTTGTGAGAAAGATTAATTGACTGTAATAGCAGATAAATAATTAGTCTATGACTCCTTCCATACCTCTGGTGACAGACTGTAGGTATTGTGACAAAATGAGACTGTGATCACATTCTAAATAAATGTGAGTTCTCTGCAGAGTACCACAAGTTATTTCAACTGAATCCCTCCAAGGGAAAGGCTACCGATTATCCTTTTAGAGGGACAGATGAAGACATTTAGCAAGCTGATGGGCAATAGCCAATTTCAGCTACAATTTTTCACAGTGTGTCAATATCATTTTCTAACAGTAGTCTTCGCACTATCCAGATGATATTAAGGTGAGTGATAATGCTGGTATCAAGGCTTTGGAAAACAATTGCTATGGTTTATGGCCAGAAGCTTTATTTTTCAAATGTTGTTTAGTTGTGTTAGGTGGTACATGTCCTTTATGTGGTGTTGTAGTATTTAAGAGCCTTTTGAGCAAACAGGCATGCTAGGTAAACAGCCAAGGTCAAATGGTTGATATGTTGACCTGAAGAACAAAAGCCTACAGCTTCATAATCTAGTAGTCACTCTTAGTAATTCAATTAAACAGCCTCTCTTTAATACACCCATTTTATAATTAAAAAAAAGCTAATCACAGAACATGTCCAACAGAAGATTTGATGACTATCTCCAGTTTCTGCATTGTACCAGCTTTCACTGCTACTTAGAACATTTTGACACAATTACATATGAAGCCTTGCTGCACAACAAAGAGACTCACTTAGCAATGAGCATGAATGAAAATGTATTTAATGTACATGTACAACACTACTGTAAGTAAGCAACAACAAGACCTCCAAGATAAAAATGATTTAACTAAAACCAGACTTATGTTTGTGGCAGACATGCATTTATTTTCACTTTTTGTTCACTTTATGATGGAAGTGCAGTCGACAATTAAAGAGAATATTGATTCATTTAAAACCCATATAAAATACTGGCTGCACCATACCTAGACATCCTGAAATTATATAGCTATTTACACTCTAGTTTCAGAGAAACATTTGGGTCTCAAGAGGGTTAAACTCTCTGGCTCCAGCACTGTATAAAAATGATAGCAGCCATCACTTTGACTACGCCATTAAAATTATAGCACCGCAGCAGGCCTGTTTAAAACGTTAGTTAATCGGACTTTTAATGTTATTAGCCCAATAAACACACATTACTCCTGACTGACAGAAATACATGGAGAACTGAAGAAAGAGACTCAGAATTGTTAGTGTTTTACCCTAAATAAAGAAGAATATGATTTACCACAACAATGTCTTAAATGAGGGTATTATGAGCTGGAGAAATAAATGCATTTCCTATCGTAATCAAAATTCCAAATCATAAGCAATTGACAGCCTAATACTCCCTAAAATCTACACAGCAGCTGAAGCCATTCCTCTTCATCATGAACTCTGAAAAATGACTTATTAGACCTGGAGGATGTGAGTACATGACTAATTATTCAGAGACTGCAGTCTGTCCTGGATTATTAAATTAAATGAAAAGGGAAGAAGATAACACATAATAAGTGATTAGGTCTGATGCCTCAATCCTTCTGTGATTTGGGATTTATTCCCATCAGTCTCTGTCTGTGCAGAGTTTGAAGGTTCTCCACATGTCTGTATGGGCTTCTCTGGGCATTCCAATTTCTCTTCTCTTCCAAAAAATATACATGCTAGGATAATTACCAATAAGAAAACTAGCCTGTTATATTTGAGCTGTGGTTTGTGTATGCAAGCTCTGCAGTGGGCTTGTGTGCTTGAGTAAAAAATAAAGAAAAGCATACAAACACATTGAATCCTTAAAGTCTCACATGAAAAGAGCTACCAAGTGCAAGGATGAACCAAAACATTTAGAATCTAAGCTAGTGGTCTATCGGAGGCTGACCTCAAAATATACAAATGGTCATCTGAAACCCAGTTGGAAACATGTTACAATAAATAATTCCTTACAAGTGTTTCGTTTTATAATTTACAATGCATAGTATATGTGGTTAAAGGGTCACCGATGGGATACAATTCTCACATTAATTATTTGCATTGTGATGTAGGATTAACATTTTCAAAAAAGAAATTTCAATGCTATCTGTAAAATGTTTTATGCACAAAAGGTGAAAGCAACTGGAAAATCAAGAGTTAAATAAAGGAAAGAAACACAATTAAAACACCACTAACACTTTATTTTTCCCTGCTTGGCAAATTCAAATTAAAGACTTAATAATTAACACATAATACTTAGGAAAAAAAGTCCAATATGGAATTTCATTACAGCAGCATGAATAATGTAATCAGTTGACTGCAGACTACAGAGCACAACACGCAACACGAAAAGACCAAAAAGCTCATGTGCCACAAGCCCAGCTGGAAATTGCAGTTTTGCTTTATCAGGAATATTCAGTGGCTGGATTTTTTTTTAATCTTCCTTGCCTTGCAGAGAGGAGGCTAAAGTGTCCATATGGTGTTAGGATGCCTTTCTGGCACTATACGTAGGTGGGGAGCTAAAGTGGATCAGTTTAGTTTTGTTGAACTCCATTTGCTACCCTAAATGACACAGTGACAACTCCGACTCTGTGGAATGTCAGCCAGCACTATGGTAGTTTCTCAGAATAAGAAGGAAAGGATGCTATTTGAAACTCTTCATCACGCCACTGGCAGTGAGACATGGGCTGGCATATGAAAACACCTTAAAAAGGTACAATACTTTTAACACACTCTGACTCCTAATAACCAAGATGTTAAGGAAAACCTGGTAACACACTAAACACACATAGCAATAAACATGTGTATGATATCAACCACTGAATGTATCTATTTAACAATATATGCAAGGTAAAAGATGCAGAAAACAAATACAGTTATGGTGCAAGCATTTGTCTTAAAATAAAAGCTGCAAAAAGTCAACGGCACCACTGCCGTTTATTATAATTTATATGAATGATTTGATAAACTGTAAAAAAAAAAAAATTGATTTCTTAAGGACAGACGTGACCTTGCTTAGAACAGCAAATTAGTCAGCAACACCAGTATTAATTGTCTGGGGCAAAATTAATAGTGGAGCAAATGTGTAGCAAATCAGTGTTTATATGAACAAATGTACAACATGATTCATAAGAAGGAGGATTATTAATTCCCTCCAATGTTCTAAATTTGCTTAAATTAGTTGTGGTTCAAAGAGGGTCTGATCCAGTCCTTACCATACCAGGCTATTGTCTACAACTGCTTAATCCTGAGCAGGGTGGCAGGAGAGCTGGATCACCATTAAGCCATTTTGCATGGAAATGCCAGAGCCGTCTTAGGGTACTCACACCAGGGCAATTTAGAGCATCAATCAACATTAGCCAGATGCCTTTTTGAATGCAGGGAGAAACCAGACTACTAGAAGGAAAGTGATGTGAATATAGGGAGAATGTACAGACATCATACAGACAGTGATGGGGCCAGTGATTTGAAAACCAGGGCACCAGAGATGTGATACATCACTATTCTACCCTAACATTAAGCGAAATATTAGATACTGTATATTCAGCCAATAGAGCTTTTAGACCAGAAATATGCACTTGTATGATATGAACTTACAGGTCCTAGAGGATTTATCCTTGTTTAAAACAGAAAAAGCACAGAAGTGGTTAAAATGCCTAACATGATGGATAGTTACTGTGCAAAGAAGTCAGAAGAGATTATGCTTAATAAGTGTACAGCATCTATGAGACCACAACTGCAATACTGTGTGATTTCTGGCACCTGCATTACAATAAAGATACACCAGCATCAGACAATGTCCATTGAGGACTGTGGGGCATGGAATTTGGGAAAGACTGAGGGAGAAGAATGCTTTAAGGGTAATGAAATGGAGGCTAAGAAGACACGACAGTACTGTTCAATATTAGGAAAGTACTGAGTTATGCTAGTTGTTACTTTAAACATGCTGTAGTATTTAATAGAAATGTTAGAAAATATTTTATTGATATACTGTATGAAACAAGTTATACAGTATTGTAGCCCAAATCAGAACCTTATGAGCGTTCAAGTCAAGTCAATATTATTGATGCCTTAAAACTCAAGGAAAGGGTGCAGTTGGCACACTTGTCATGAGCAAAAGAGAGTGGGGGCTGTGAGCATGAGCATTCCCTGCACTGGAAAGGTGGGTTCCTGTCTTGTGGCCAATGCTACTGGGATTCACTTTAAATCCCCGTGACTATGTAATAGACATGATTAGATATTTAAAAAAAATAATTTATGCGCTGTGATGGCCTAATGACTGTTTTGGTAAAGGATCTTGCTACGTTTTTCTGTCTACCACATGTCACTTCACACAAGCCATTTCTAAAAATTGAACTGAGCATGTAGAAAATTTGAAAATCAGAAAAAGTCCAATATAAAGATTATGCTAAAAGGTTGAAGAATTAAAAGTTTAATCTATTCAGTCCCTTTTATCAAAACAAGCTATGAACAGATATCTTAAGAAGAATGCCTAGGTTTAAAAAGTCAACTCTGAGGCTTGTTCCAAATATGCTTCACGAAATTGACAGATTTGTTTTACTGGAACTTTCAGCCCTATTGAGCATACAGCAGGTAGACACATGCATATCAAGAATTTGACCTAATGGACATGATGTTCATGTGAACTGCCATTCACCTGGACCAAAAAAAAATATCCTAAAGTCATTGCAAGCAGCAAAGGCTTATGTCAATAACAGCAGGCAGATAACAGATAATGAACAGAATTGGCCTAATTATCACTCTCTGCAAAAAGCAGGAACATTTTCCCTTAAAAATGAACTGCCTTTCACAAAGTAATTAACTAAAAGGAGTATTTAATACCAGTCTTAAAAGTCCAGGCTAGCACACAAAGATGGGGGTGTTTACAGACACATGAACCAAACAATTAAACAGTCTGCTTCCAATTCCTGTGATAAACGTTGAGCCCCTCTAGTCATAAGTCTTCAAGTAGTATACAATACTGGTGCTAATTAAAAATAAAAAATAGTAAAAAATAAAAAAGCACTAATTCTCTCTGAGGCAAAGACTCAACAAATGAGTAGAAATTACTGCTGCTGTTGTATATATTTTAACAGAACAATTTTTTGTTGTTTTTATTATTATACTGTAATGCACCCTGTTATGTGAATTTGATGCTATCTTCTCCACCATGCCAATTAATCAGCCTAATCCAGGAGCCGTAAATTGCTAAAACATATCAAAGGGCTACATTATCTCATTGCGGCCTTCTTTTGGACTACCATTTATCCTTTACCTATCCATTTAGTCAAAGAACACAGAGAAATAACACAAAACTACCTCTTCAGACTTAACACGCGAGTTCTACATATACATTATGGCTAGAGGGTCTCTCTCTCTCACCCTGTCCCACAAATACTACAAATAAATAATCCAGCCATCGTTCAAGCTTTCTGAGCTGCAGTTTTGACACAATAATTTTTTGCATTTTGCTCTCTTGATCTATAAGCCTCCCACTGATTTGTTTGCTGTGGAACAGCAAAACAGGTTAAGAAGAGGTCACAAGCTTTGACCTACTATCAATCTGTTTAGAGACAGACATGCCAGGCTGCTAAACGTGCTTTTCACTGGAGTCATTCAAAGCAAGATTGAAATTTAAGATACCAGAAGTGATTTTTTTCTTGTTTAAATGCTTTCCTAGTGAGTAAAATATGTCCCAGCAGTCCATGCTTACTACATTTTGGCAGTGGTTTGTGTGGCATGTTCTGCAAGACTATTACACTCACCCAAACATATCCTTAACATCTGTAATCAGTTGCTATGTGCTGACAGCTGGACTTATAAACTACATAACGCTAGCACATGGCCAAATAAAACAGCGCGCATTATATGTGTTTCCCTGGGGAATATTGGGCCAACAGCTTATTAAGGCAATGTCAGGACAATATATCAAAGAAAGTGTAAAAATCTGCAATAATTCCAGAGAAAACTGCACATTCCTCACTTTATCAGTCTCAGCTGAATAATGTTTAATCAACCAAAAAAGCAAACACTTTAGTTTGACTCATAAACAAGCACAGGTGAAAGTGTAAAGATGGGACATGACATGCTTCCTAAAAAAGGAGATGTGAGCATTACTGTCATATGCCATATATAGCTGAGAAATCCACTGACTGGACATGTGTAAGCTGTGGGTTTGGCAAGCCATTAGCACAGCTAAGTACCCAAGTCACTGAAACATTTCCCAAAATCAGTTTCAACAACAGTTTTAGCAATGATCAATTACAGATGGAGCTGATGGCAAAGCTACTGCCTATGCAGTAGTAGACACAGGTCCAGAATGACACAAGTGAACAAGAAGGGGCACACAAAGCAAATTGTTACTGCAATTGTCTTAAAGGTGTCAACTGGTTAAGTGGCATTTCCACCAGACTTACGAAGCAATTTGCAATCATCAGCATAAATGTATTAAAAAAACATCTCTCTGCTCATTTATGCTCACAGCCATTAGCATAAAATGCAGATCTAACATCACATTTTGGTGTCCCTCATGAGCCAGTTAATTTTGTAGTCTATTCTACTTTTACATGAATGTACAATCAGATAACAAAATAATGAAATCAAAGAGTGGTTTCTGACTATCAAAGGAGATAAATAACAAAAATTGACTGAATACTTAAAAGTAATATTTTAATAAAGAATTCTATGTAGGAAAGAACAAAAAAAAAAAAAAAAGAACACAAGACATCAAAGTCCTTAAGGATCAGGGTCACTTTGCTTTCATAAGCTTCTTTTATCTTCATCATAGAACACCATAAGCCACTGGTAAAATACTTACCAACATGGTATTGCTCCCTTACTTTATCATGGCACACTAGTTTTATCCACAACACAGTCTGGCCTGGTCACTAACCTTTCACTACACTTTGACTTTTTTCTTTTTTTTTTTTTTGCCACCTCTTTAATAATAACGCCACCACAAAAAAGTACATTGGGTTAATTAGCCATGAATTAATTTGAAATATACAGTGGTGTGAAAAACTATTTGCCCCCTTCCTGATTTCTTATTCTTTTGCATGTTTGTCACACAAAATGTTTCTGATCATCAAACACATTTAACCATTAGTCAAATATAACACAAGTAAACACAAAATGCAGTTTTTAAATGATGGTTTTTATTATTTAGAGAGCAAAAAAATCCAAACCTACATGGCCCTGTGTGAAAAAGTAATTGCCCCCTTGTTAAAAAATAACCTAACTGTGGTGTATCACACCTGAGTTCAATTTCCGTAGCCACCCCCAGGCCTGATTACTGCCACACCTGTTTCAATCAAGAAATCACTTAAATAGGAGCTGCCTGACACAGAGAAGTAGACCAAAAGCACCTCAAAAGCTAGACATCATGCCAAGATCCAAAGAAATTCAGGAACAAATGAGAACAGAAGTAATTGAGATCTATCAGTCTGGTAAAGGTTATAAAGCCATTTCTAAAGCTTTGGGACTCCAGCGAACCACAGTGAGAGCCATTATCCACAAATGGCAAAAACATGGAACAGTGGTGAACCTTCCCAGGAGTGGCCGGCCGACCAAAATTACCCCAAGAGCGCAGAGACGACTCATCCGAGAGGTCACAAAAGACCCCAGGACAACGTCTAAAGAACTGCAGGCCTCACTTGCCTCAATTAAGGTCAGTGTTCACGACTCCACCATAAGAAAGAGACTGGGCAAAAACGGCCTGCATGGCAGATTTCCAAGACGCAAACCACTGTTAAGCAAAAAGAACATTAGGGCTCGTCTCAATTTTGCTAAGAAACATCTCAATGATTGCCAAGACTTTTGGGAAAATACCTTGTGGACTGATGAGTCAAAAGTTGAACTTTTTGGAAGGCAAATGTCCGGGTACATCTGGCGTAAAAGGAGCACAGCATTTCAGAAAAAGAACATCATACCAACAGTAAAATATGGTGGTGGTAGTGTGATGGTCTGGGGTTGTTTTGCTGCTTCAGGACCTGGAAGGCTTGCTGTGATAGATGGAACCATGAATTCTACTGTCTACCAAAAAATCCTGAAGGAGAATGTCCGGCCATCTGTTCGTCAACTCAAGCTGAAGCGATCTTGGGTGTTGCAACAGGACAATGACCCAAAACACACAAGCAAATCCACTTCTGAATGGTTGAAGAAAAACAAAATGAAGACTTTGGAGTGGCCTAGTCAAAGTCCTGACCTGAATCCAATTGAGATACTATGGCATGACCTTAAAAAGGCGGTTCATGCTAGAAAACCCTCAAATAAAGCTGAATTACAACATGAGTGGGCCAAAATTCCTCCAGAGCACTGTAAAAGACTCATTGCAAGTTATCGCAAACGCTTGATTGCAGTTATTGCTGCTAAGGGTGGCCCAACCAGTTATTAGGTTCAGGGGGCAATTACTTTTTCACACAGGGCCATGTAGGTTTGGATGTTTTTTTCTCCCTAAATAATAAAAACCACCATTTACAAACTGCATTTTGTGTTTACTTGTGTTATATTTGACTAATGGTTAAATGTGTTTGATGATCAGAAACATTTTGTGTGACAAACATGCAAAAGAATAAGAAATCAGGAAGGGGGCAAATAGTTTTTCACACCACTGTATCATTAGTGCCTTTTAGCTAAAACAAACAAAAAACACCATACACAGTTTAAAACACTCACCTTTCTGTTCTAAGCTCCACTTTTAGCAGGTGCTACAAGCAAACAGCAATTTTTGTTTGTGTCCTGTTTCTAATTAGTGTTTAAGTGCAATCAATCAAACCATGCTGACAGTGAGACTGGGCACCTGTTCCAACATGATCCCCTACCTTTCTCTTCACTGATTATATATATTAAAATAGTCCAATATTAATTTCATCACCATTCAGCTTTTTCTTGCTCATTTCTTATCACTACTTTACTTTATGTTAACTTACAGTATCTGTGAATGCTCTCTTCGTAGGAAACAAGTCCTTCCATCATTCCTTCAATGTTCCTCCATTAACTGAGTTAGGCTTACTTGGCATACACAAGCTTCCCTGATCTGTAAAACTACAGCACTGATTACATTTTTGTTCTATTTGATAAGAATAACTATTACAACTGCATGACATTTAAAAAACAGAGGACTGGCCATGATGAAAGGAAAATGTTGCCTGTCAAATGCAATCATCAACCCAGTGCTTTCCTGAATGCATCCTTCTCACAGCATTGCAAAGGGCTGATGTTTACAGGAGTGTAATGATGTTGTATGTTCGCACAAGCAGATCCAGAGATGCCAATGAAATTTAAAGAAGTATTCATTCAGTTAAACATTGTTTCATTAATACAGCATCAGTACAAACACACATAACCAAAGGAAATGGTATTACTGTAAAATACAGTGTCAAACTGCAGTTTATTAACAGAGAAACATTCCTCATAACTCCAGACTCCTGGATTTGAATGCAGGCAAAGGGCAACGAGTGGAGTCAACATGCTTATGTCTTATTTACAAAGAACGTTCACTGAATACTCCAGTTTTCTTCCTAGATCCCAAAAATGTTCCCATACAACTCCAGATATCACACACAGATAAGGAGCCTTGGCTTGAGCTGGGAGAAGTTTTTACCCGAGCTAAGCTCCATTAAGGTGGGGGATAGAACAGCAGGCTGCTTGTGCTGATCGATGCATTTACCAACACAAAAGATGCTGATGGAGGAGTGCGAAGGGATTTAAGGATAGGCAAGTTTTTTCGTAAGCTTCAGGAATTCTAGTGTTAAATTAACTGCAGACTCCTGACTAGTTGAGTATGTGTAGGGATCTAAGTATTGTGTTTTCAACACAGAGTCCAGAATTGGTTTCCGCCTTGCACCCAATTCTTCTAGCGCTGGGTCTAGTCTACATGACCTTGAATTGGATGAAATATGCACTAGCTTATATAGTCAAAACATACAATCTTCTCTTGTACCTCATATCATATTATGTGATATCATCTACTGTTAAATTCTGCTCTGTACTTGTAAAATTTTTATTTTTATGGTGTGTTGAGGATTTGTTCTGTTCTGTGTATTGTATTGTATTGACCCCCTTCTTTTTGACACTCACTGCACGCCCAACCTACCTCAAAAGGGGTCTCTTTTTGAACTGCCTTTCCCAAGGTTTCTTCCATTTTTTCCCTACAAGGGTTTTTTGGGAGTTTTTCCTTGTCTTCTTAGAAAGTCAAGGCTGGTGGGACTGTCAAGAGGCAGGGCCTGTTAAAGCCCATTGCAGCATTTCTTGTGTGATTTTGGGCTATAGAAAAATAAATTGTATTGTATTGTATTGTACCTAAAAAAAATTATATTAATTAAATTATTGCTTTTGTTGCACACTTGTGCAGATATCTTAAATAGTTTTGTTAAGTGAAAAAAATGTTTTCTGAAATGTCAACACTCTCAATATGTGGCAAATGTCAGAAAAACAATTTAGAGACAAATAGGCAAACACTTCAGTTATCCATAACTGAGGATTCAAACTCAGTTCTCTACAGCTGTGAACTAAAGGCTAATTACTTTGTGACAAAAGAAAAGTTTTACATTGTCACACATGGGTGACACGTTGATTAATGAAATGCGTTACGAGTGCACTGACATCTTCTATGTTGGATTATTATTACCCGAAAAGTATTCCTGGCTGTGGCCAGCGGAGACATTTATAATTATTTTGTGCGAATAACATGCTGACGCTTACTTCTCCAATCTGTGAGGGTTGCCTTTAGAGGATTGCTGAACTCAGTGAAAGAATATCTGTTCTCCATTAGATCAGGGTAGATGAGCAATTTCTTGACTCCGTACAGTCAAGTGCCACCACTGTAGATCCTGGTGTTGAGCTCAACTCCACTGTCCCCTAGTTTGGCCCAAATGCCATCGCTCATCATCCTGAGGTCACCCTATGCTCTGAGGCAGTCATAGTCAAATAGATGGAGCCCTGGGACAAACTAAGAACTAAGCCCAAATCATTAGCCAGGTCTACTCCGAGGTTGGTAGTATTACAGCATAAACACTATAATGCTGCACTGCCGTCAGAAATTCCACTGGAAAACAGATTCAGCATCCAGAGTGAACAAGAATATCCTCCACTTGCTGGCTTCTCTCATCTTCCTCCATTTGCGTCAGCCCAGACTCAGTCGTGAAGAATGAAGCCAATCATACAATCGCCATCTACAGTCCGCTGGAGACAGCAAGCAGGTACCTCCCCACCTCCACGGCCACCTGCACTGTGTAGCTCTTAGGCTACAGGCTGAAATATGATGGCACCACTGACACCCTGAGTCTTTCCGATAGACTTCCAATAACGCTGTTAATCAGCGACTCTATAATTAGGAAAGTGAAATTGAAGTGGACTGTAACTGTTTTCCCAGGGCCAAATTAAATTACATAATAAACTAAATATGTAGGAACAAATAACTCTGTCCAGCATCAATCAGAAATCTTAAAAGATGATTTCACCTTACTTTTCGAGTTTTTGAAAATGAGTGATAAAAACAGTTTTATGTCAGGTCCTATGCGTACACTGCGTCATATGTACAGTCATTTTAGTAGGCTTCTTAGTTTGAATGCTTGGCTCCTGATGCAAAGTAACATGATGAATTTTTGTTTTATAATCAATTTTAATAACTTTTTGGAATGCAGCACGTTTTTTAAAAATGATGATAGGATTCATCCTAGTAGGTTAGGCTCACACATGTTGCTCAATAATATTCTGCCTGCCATTATTAATTGTCCATGTGCATGACATCCTGCTAGTAATAGGTCTGTCCCACTGCATTACTCCATCCCAGTTTTCATCAGTAAAAGACTTCCCAAACTGTGTTCTGTTCTGAGTGGTGGAATTAATTCCACAAAGCTCTGTATGTTAAAAAATTTGTGCTAAAATGTTGTCAGTGCAAATTGCACAAAACATACCGTTGTCCCTACTAAACAGATTTGCCCAATAAATGCTCAATCCCTATCAAACAAAACTTTCATTTTGAATGACCATATTACATTTCATCAGTTGGATTTTTTTTATTTGTAACTGAGACCAGGCTTAACATTGGTGACCTCACCTCACTTGGTAATCTCTGTCCTTCCTGGTGCAGCTTCTTAAATTCTCCTAGGTCTACTAGTTGTGGAGGTGTCTTAGCCACCATTTTTAAAAATTGTTTTAAATATAGATTTTTGCCTGTTGATGTTTATTTGTCTTTTGAGGCACAACTTATAATAAGTAATGTCACAACACTTGTTCTTTGTGCATTGGTGTATAGACCACCTGAAAATAACAATAGTTTAATTCAAGAGTTTTCTGATCTTCTGTCAGTTATGGCTTCTCGCTATGATAAACTGTTGATTGCAGGGGATTTTAACATCTGTATTTGTTGTCCATCAAAACCGATTGTAAATGAGTTTAATGCCTTGTGTATTCTTTTAATCTTATCCAGACAGTATCAGAGCCAACACATCAGAAGGGTCATACAGTAGTTTGTATGTTATCATCTAGTTTCTCTGTCTCTAAACTTGAAGTTATTGATTCCGGTGTCTCTGAACATTTTATGGTTGTGTTTGAGTCAACATTATCTTGTCCCCTTCCCACCTCCTCCCAGCCCCATGCCCAAGTCCCTGTCCAATCAATAAACTCTACCACAGCCTCTCATTTTACTAATACATGTTCACTCACTTACTTCTTATCTAAGGCATCCTTCTCTCACACACTGGTATTGAGAAATTAGCCTCTCTTTTCAACTCATCTTGCTCTCACAATCTTAATTGTATAACTAAAAAGAGCCAAGGTAAAAAATGTTGGCACCCTCTGGCTGAATGACTTTGCCTGTACTCTTAGATGTGACTGCAGAAGGACAGAGCATAAGTAGAAAAGACACAAATTTGAGGTCTCAAATGAAATTTTAAGAGATTATTTAAAACTTTACCAAAGCTCTGTTAAGGCACAATATTACACTGAATTAATCAATAAAAATGTTAAAAAACCAAAAATACTACTCAGCACAATTAACTCCATCTTAAATCCTTCTGTTGCTATTGCTACAATTATCTTTGCTTCTACTACTGAAACTTATAAGAAATTTGTGAATTTCTTCTTTGACAAAGTTAACAATGAAAGATCTAACATTTCACGGCCAGACACGGATTCCTTAGAAACGCATCATCCAATCTGCCACCTCCAGCAATTTCAGCTAGTGTTGTCTGAACAGCTTTCTGAGGTGGCCTAACAAATGAATGCCACTTATTGCCTCTTAAACATTATACCTTCATGTCTTTTAAAGGAAGTTTTATTATAATCTGCCCCCTTACTGTAGCTATAATTAATAGCTTATTATCTAGTGGAGTCATACCTTCCAGTTTTAAACTTGCAATTGTGCAACCACTATTACATAAACCTAGCCTAGACCCCAATGTCCATAAAAGCTACAGGCCAATCTCCAAGCTACCATTTATTTCCAAGATATTGGAAAAAGTTGTATTCTTCCAGATCTCCTCCTATTTGAACAAGTTTACCATCTTTAACAAATTCTGTCTGGCTTTAGAGGTCTGTACATCATCTGCTGAAGGTACAGAAAGACATTCTTCTCAATATTGATACTGGTTCTTCAGCAGTTTTAGTTTTGCTTGATTTTATTGCAGCTTCTGACACAATCATTCATGACATTCTTTTAAAATGCTTGGAGATGGAAGTTGGTTTGCTGGGTTCAGTTTTAAAATGGTTTACCTCCTATCCGAGAGAAGAGCTTCTCAGTCAGAATTGTTAACTGTTCCTCATCCTCCACTCCCATTAAACATGGCATTGCCCAAGGTTCAATTTTGTCTCTATCATCAAAAAATGTAATTTTTTGTATCATTGTTATGCAGATGACATACAATTTTACCTACCAGTTACAGCTGATAGCACCAGCTCACTGAAGAACCTGTTCAATTGCTTAGGTGATATTAAATGCTGGATGGTAAAGAAATTCCTTCAACTAAATGAAAACAAAACTGAAGAAATTATATTTGGCCCCCCAAACTCTGTCAAAAGACTTAGCAGCATCCTAGGATCACTGTCCGTAAATCCTCATAATGAAGTTAAAAACCTAGGCATGTTTTTGGATACTTCACTGAAATTTAATAAACACGTCAGCAGTGTTGTGAAAGGCACATTTTATCAACTCAGCAGAAGAAGATCAGACTTGCACAATTAATGGATGACATTAAATAAAATCGCTATTGAAAGATATAGGAAGATTTGTTTTTCAAGACACCAAACTATTGTCTATCCCTGTTTAATCACAATTATGTGGGATTTAGAACATATTCTGGCAAACAGAGGCACAAAAACAAAAAATGACCATGGAGTGTAGATCTGATGTTTTCTAAGACATGCACACACACATTCATTCACCACCAAATGTATAATTACTGCCCTGACTTTGAATTGTGGGAGTAGATTATTGAAGAAAATACAACAAAAGGCAACACCCCAGCTGGGAATCAGTCTGATTGTCCAAGTGAGGTGTGGCGTCAATGATACAAATGAAAAGAAAGTCTGTATCATTAAGCTACTCACTGTGAAGCAGTTGACCATGAAAAGTAAAAAGTTATTTACATATAATATGCAGCAACAGTGTAAGCATCTGCTGGTTATTTATGGTTGATATGCTCTTAAATGTTGTTTATTCATACTGTTTGTCAAAAAAAAACCAAAAAAAAAAAACAAATATCAAATATCTCATTTTACCACGATTACGTGTTCAAGTAGAAGCAAGCTGTCTTAACACTCAAGAGAGACAAACACTTTCAGGTTTGTGCACACATTATTGGGGAATTATGATGCATTAAACATTATGGTAGCAGAATTACATAAACGATAAGATTAACATTGCCCTGCAACACACCAAGTAGAGCAACAGGAAACAAGGCAGAAAAAAAGGCCTTCTTCAACAAGTGTGTGTAACACCAAGCTGCCACACTCACTTCACTCTCTTCATGGCTGGCTAGCTCTTGTGTGTTAGACAGCATGATTTTTCACTTGGTTCACTACTAATATTTTGCTATTGCTTACCAGCAAAGTTTAACAAAATATTAGTAGTGAACAAAAACTAAATATGTCTTGTTTTGTTTTTTGTTTAGATATTACCCAGATATATACTGTAAATCCTTCTCTGGTGTTTGTTATCATTGCTTTCTGCATATCATTTTTTTGCAAGTAATATATGGTTGTCTTTGCTTACAGAGACTCTTTTTACTGTATACATTCAATCCTGACATGTGATGGGGCTGGTATAAAAACAAAACAAAGCACAAACAAAAAAAAATACAAAACACAGAAAATGTTATCTGCTTTTAGTTCAATACACACAGTATGTCCTTTGCAACCTACAAAAAGTTTGAAGGCACCAAAAGCCAGGAAGGGTGGCGAGGCAAAGCAGAGAACCTGAAAGAAGCTCAAGCATGTTTAGGATATAGTGCAGAAGCATGAACAAGCGTTTGTGACACTGATTTTCACATAACGGCACTTGGAAAAAAGGCACAATTTGTTCTTTTTGTCTTCATTATTTAGTATCAGCTGTAAGATTCTTAATCTCCACTGTGCTGTGCCACCTGTAAAATAAAACATGCTGTGAAGGGATTTACTTCACATTTCTTGGTAGCTTTATGTTTTCACTTGGAGGAGTTTTCAGGGTCAAGGGTGATTTAGAGCAAATCAAAGTAAGACACAAAACCTTTCAATGATCTGTTTTCCACCACCCCAGTAAACTAACTGTTTGTAACCTGACTGCTGCAATGCTATGAAAATGATGAAAGCATGTGGATGAATATAAAATTAAATATTTGGAAAAGATGAAAAAAGGAGAGTCTCTTTCAACCGACTCTCACCAGTCAAAGATACCAAGTCATGGAACATCACTTGGGCAACCCAAATTCAATAGTTAATATATATATATATATATATATATATATATATATATATATATATATATTATTTTTAACAGAAGCCCATTACTGTACTGTACTATTCTAATGGATAAAAAGGTGAAATTAAAAGGAAAAAGGCAAGTCTCTTTCCATTTATAAATACATTCATTTACGCATTAGAAGGGATGGCTACTGGCTCTGTGACAGGAGGCTCAGTCTTCACGAACCTGCAAGAGAGAGGGGGGGAGAAAAAAGCGACACAAATGCGTCCTACGAAAGAACAGACCAGATCAACAGCTGTAGGAAGGCAAACCTTTTGACCAGGTCCTTGAAATACAAGCTGCAGGAAGCTAGAACATTTTGATGGACTTCAAACTCTTTGCCTTCAACAATAATTTTCAGGTCTGTAAACTCTTTCGCTCTGCGCTGCTGGTTCAACTGCTGCAACATTTCTGTAGAACAAAAAACACAGACATTGCCACGTTCCAATTAAGAGATTTTTTTTGTTTAAACGAATAAAATAATACAGAAATAAAGAGTAAAACATAAACAAGCTCTTGGTGGCAGACTATGGTTTAGTAACAAAGAGAAGAATTACAAAAATGCTGTTTGAATGAAAAGTAGAAAGCTTTTTTTTTTTTAACAAGAACAAAAAAAAAAAAATACAAGTGAAAACATTCAAATAGAAAAACAATAAATGACAATAACAGAAAATTTAATTACTTAACACTAAGAAAGTGAGAATAAAAAAAAATCAGAAAAGTTAAGAAAATACACAGACAATGAGGGTCAACACTGGCTGATAAAATACTTTTGCAGAACATTTTTGCATATTATTGCAATAATAGGTCAAAAATGAAGTGCGCTTAAAGACATTAATACACTAAAAATGTAAGTTAAATACATGAAAATGATGGCAATACATAGTGTTAAGATAAAGAATCAAAATGATTGAAAACCTGAAAGTACAAAGTTAGATGTAGCACTATTTCAAAATAATATGTATGCATATGAATTGATTAATGTATACATATGCATACATCCATATTGCCAAGCACTTAGCCACTGGAAATTGAGAGAAGTGGTGGGGAAGAGGGGGCCTATAGAGCCAAGATTTTAAAGAAACCTCTAGAATCAGACCAGTCCTTGAGCCATGCTAGAAAACAAAACAGAATTTTTTATAAAATTGAAATATCACAGAAATGTAAGCCATCCACATTAAATTAATTCAATTTCAGTATTTCAGGTATTTTCAAGCGATAAGCATTCACCTTGATACGTTAAAAGCAAACAGAATGTCTGATAATATGGAAAAAACACATCAATATGTTAGCAATCATGTCATACTTCCTTATGTTTGGCTGCATTTTTTTAACTGTACAGCCTATAAAAATCAGAAATGTGAGAAGAAGAAGAGATTTAATTCAAAACACATAAAAAAGCAACAAGCATGCTAAAATTAATGGTCGTTTGGCCAAAAAAAATCACAATGGATCAAAACAACTTGTTTACTTTACATATAGTCTTCTACTTTTTCGTTATTTTTTATATTTATGTTATGTGTAATTATAGGGACGCTTCAAACAACAGGGACAACACTCTCTTGTAATTCCAGATATATGAGTTTAGGAACAAATTCCCCAGCACCCTGCTGAATTTCAGCCTATAAGTCTAGAAGGAATCCACACACTTTTCATTTTTATTAAACAGGTAAAAAATATTTTTAGTGATTTGCACAATAAATAACAAGACTTTGCAATTCCTGAATCAAGTTTAATTGCCCTTCAATCATCTGCATTAAATCTAGGAAGTGTGATGTTAAGTAACGATTTTTTTAAACTTAAAATTTATTTTTATTTGTCCTGACATGCTTTATCGTGATCAGCAGTGTAGGGACATTAATGGATAATTTTTACAAATAACTTTAAGGGATATATTGCACCTTTAGATTTTTCACAAATTTTAGCAGGTCATTCAAGGGTATAAATTTTTTAAAATTATGCTAAAAAGTTGACAAGAAGCTTATATCTGTCTGTAAATAATGGTCTTATGTCTGGCTTGATGGAAGCAAATGAATAGCTCAGAGGCTAATTATTTTGCACTAAAGTGGGTCAATGCTCTCTTGAGAACAACAGATCATTAAACCTAGAGGTGATGTAGCACAAGGATTTTATTTCAGTTTTTCTTTCTTTAGGCCAAGTTGGTGGGAAACTGTACACCAGGCTGTCCCAGTGAAGAGCCTGCATTTGATTCTGCCACTTTTAACTGCATTACTCACAACTTTTGTGCAGCAAAACTTTTACTTTTTCTGCCACTTTTGTCCATTTTTTTCAACAAATCTTTGAAAACAAAAAGGAAAACCATTTCAAAAGGCAGACACAATTAAAAAAGGAAACAATCTAACAGTAGACAAGTAACAGTAACTCTCCTTGCAGTGTTTCTGAAAGCAGTCATAGTGACTAATAATGTCTATGCCCTATAAGCACATTGCACCTCTAGCTATATAAATCTGCCAAGCCTACTATCTATTATGAAAGGGTGATTAAAAAATAACATTGTCACCCAGTCAAAGTCACTGTGCTGAAAAGAACAAGTTGCCAGTGAAAGTGCTGTAACAGGTATCAGGGCTAACATAGCTGATCGACCATAAATGGCATAAAGGCTTATTAAAAAAATCAAGTACACTGCCTGTTACTATATGTCAGGTCACCTTTCACACACAAATCACACAAATATACGACTCACTGACTCAATAATCAGTTAAAGCAGCAATTAATTTATTTCATATAGACACAGAAATTGCTGAAGCTGAAAAAGGACATGCTAGGCCACGCTATGTAAAAATGAAAATCTATATCGCCTGCTTAACAGCTTTGCTCTGTTGCTTATTCTTTATAGGATATTTATATGAGTCAGCCTGAGAGAATGCTTGATTAAAAAGGAAGACGTAATGCCTAACACACACTAGCAAGTACAGTGCAGCTCAATATCTCATCAATGCACAATCAAATAATTTCACCCTAATTTGTTTAAAGATAATCTTCTTCAGCTACAATTTAAAATCAATGCAATTTGCCACATGTAGTGTAACTTAAATTATCACATTTCCAGCCTGCAGGTGCAGCCTTTGTATCCTAAAATAATTTTTTTTTCCCATCCCCACACACAGGCTTTTTCACGGTTTCTCTAGAGAATATGATGCAACTCAGTGATTGTATCCTCATGTTTTGACTTTTTTTTCTCCTACTTCCAAATCACACCAAACAAATGGCTGGGAAGGTTTACAGCTTCTGCTTTTCTTATTTTATAAAGGCATGGTTGAACACATGGCTTTGTACACTTTACACATACAGTGCATCCGGAAAGTATTCACAGCGCATCACTTTTTCCACATTTTGTTATGTTACAGCCTTATTCCAAAATGGATTAAATTCATTTTTTTCCTCAGAATTCTACACACAACACCCCATAATGACAACGTGAAAAAAGTTTACTTGAGATTTTTGCAAATTTATTAAAAATAAAAAAATTGAGAAAGCACATGTACATAAGTATTCACAGCCTTTGTCATGAAGCTCAAAATTGAGTTCAGGTGCATCCTGTTTCCCCTGATCATCCTTGAGATGTTTCTGCAGCTTAATTGGAGTCCACCTGTGGTAAATTAAGTTGATTGGACATGACTTGGAAAGGCACACACCTGTCTATATAAAGTCCCACAGTTGACAGTTCATGTCTGAGCACAAACCAAGCATGAAGTCAAAGGAATTGTCTGTAGACCTCCGAGACAGGATTGTCTAGAGGCACAAATCTGGGGAAGGTTACAGACAAATTTCTGCTGCTTTGGAGGTCCCAATGAGCACAGTGGCCTCCATCATCCGTAAGTAGAAGAAGTTCGAATCCATCAGGGATCTCATGTATAAACGGTGCGTACGCACAGAAATGTTGCGTACGAACGTTTCCACGCTCAAATCGCGATGTATAAAACCTAAACTTGGCGTAAAGCCACGCACATTTCCACGGTAACTCATACCTTGGCGTACGCAATTTCTCTGCTCGGTTTTGCAGACTGGCAGCACCCAGCGTCAAAGCAGTGCTACTGTTCCTGTGTGGTCGCCCTTTTTTTCTTAGCTCCGCATTCCTGACGCGGCTTTATAAATACACTGAAACTAACTGCATATTGTTTATTAGTGTAATGCAACTGATTGTAATTAGCCTGCAGCAATATAATGGTCCAGGAAATAGCCATAGTATTCCAAATACCATAACTGCTTTAGCGTTGTAACTCTCACTGCATCTTCTTCTTCTTTCAGCTGCTCCCGTTAGGTGTTGCCACAGCAGATCATCTTTTTCCATATTACTCTCACTGCACCACTTGGAGTATTTATATCACTGTATCTGAGTGGGGAATCACAGCAGCAACTGATCGGAAAGAGAATTATCAGTACACAGCATGAAGCAGACGCTGCCTGAGCCAAGGCAAAACGCTTCAGAGACTTCCCTGTACGGACTTCGCGGTTTAGAAAAAGTTTCATCCCAAGAACTATAAACGCACTCAATCAGTCCATCAAGTGCTCCTTGTAGAACTGTTTGTACTTATAAGTACAATTACCTCACTGTAAACTTGCACTAGTTATAATATTGCACAACCTGCGCCACTTTATGAAGCGCGTATTTACATATGATGATGATATCACTTTTAAGATGAAATGCAGCAAAACATGTTGATTATATTATACAGATAAAACTTTAACTTCATTTAAATAATCTTTATTGTTAATAATTAACATGTGAGGACACGGTGCCGCAGCGCTAGCTAGTTCAGGGATTGTTCCTGCATTGCGTTGTATTCTTGCTGGTGCTGACGCGACACTGGAAGGATAGACGGATATAATAATTAAACATGTACTACGAAGATATTTCAATGTTCCTTAAAAGTTTTGAAGAATCGGCGTTTTAAGCTTACAGATGGCTTCACGTCTATATAGCTGATTATGTGGCGATTGGGTTTTTGGAGAAAGAAAAGTAAGGACAGGAATTGGAGGTTAGTACGTTTGAAAGAGACAGTACTTCTGTAATAAATTATTTCATTGAAGGTCGCGCATGGCGCCGCAAGCCTCTTGCGTGAGACATGAACAAGCACTGCGCCACTGTGTTCCCATGTTTAATAACATTCTTTCATCCCTATCATCATGAAAAAGATATCATGTATACATCTCAGTATTTTAATTATTCAGAGAGCTGTAATATCACGAATGTAATGGATTATGTGTCCTGTCGGAGAAAGAGAAAGCCCGTTTAAGAAGCAGGTAGCGATTCACACATGTAGAGCACATAGAAGATCAAATACAGAACAAAGCATTTAATGTGCCACTTTAATTACAATGGGATTTGAGAAACTAGTAAATTAAACGATTTTAAGATGAAGTTTATGATGTTCTACTTTAATGGCAAAATAAACTACGTGATTAAAGTGGAAATTTCGAGATTAATGTTGACATTTCGTGCTTTTTTCCCCACTGTGTGCCTATTTTTTTTTTTGTCTGTACCCTAATAAGCTTTCATATGACACTCAGACGGTGGGCTACGACTCGCCTTTTCACGGCAACTTTGATATGTGATTTCTTTTTTATTTCGGGCACTGTGCGACTTTGTGAACTTGAGCCTTCGAGTTTCTCCGACACTCTGTCACTCGATCAACTTCCTTTTGTTGATTATACCACTGTTTAAACCAACAAATAGTACGTTTTTCCTTTGCCTCCACTTGGTATTCGCTGAAATTCTTATATTTCCCCCCCGTGCTTTTCCCATTGTCTTTTCACAGAAGGCTATTTATATTGATTTGCATATTCAAAGAGGCGTAATTCTGGGAGGAGTTGGGGCGGGACAGAAGGCGCGTGCACGTACATTACTTTTCACGCTGATCAGGATTTATGTAGTGGAAGAACGTGAAAGTTTGCGCACATACAGATTCCTGCATCTGGATTTTTCTGTGCGTACGCACATTCCCGCTTTTGTGCTTACGCCATGTTATAGTGTGAGTTCTACGCATGGCGTTATACATGAAGCCCCAGAACTCTTCCTAGAGCTGGCCGGCCATCTAAACTGAGCGATCGGGGCAGAAGGGCCTTAGTCAGGGAGGTGACCAAGAACCCAATGGTCACTCTGTCAGAGCTCCAGAGGTCCTCTGTGGAGAGAGGAGAACCTTCCAGAAGGACAACCATCTCTGCAGCAATCCACCAATCAGACCTGTATGGTAGAGTGGCCAGACGGAAGCCACTCCTTAGTAAAAGGCACATGGCAGCCCGCCTGGAGTTTGCCAAAAGGCACCTGAAGGACTCTCAGACCATGAGAAAGAAAATTCTCTGGTCTGATGAGACAAAGATTGAACTCTTTGGTGTGAATGCCAGGCATCACGTTTGGAGGAAACCAGGCACCGCTCATCACCAGGCCAATACCATCCCTACAGTGAAGCATGGTGGTGGCAGCATCATGCTGTGGGGATGTTTTTCAGCGACAGGAACTGGGAGACTAGTCAGGATAAAGGGAAAGATGACTGCAGCATTCTACACAGACATCCTGGATGAAAACCTGCTCCAGAGCGCTCTTGTCCTCAGACTGGGGTGACGGTTCATCTTTCAGCAGGACAACGACCCTAAGCACAGAGCCAAGATATCAAAGGAGTGGCTTCAGGACAACTCTGTGAATGTCCTTGAGTGGCCCAGCCAGAGCCCAGACTTGAATCCGATTGAACATCTCTGGAGAGATCTTAAAATGGCTGTGCACCGACGCTTCCCATCCAACCTGATGGAGCTTGAGAGGTGCTGCAAAGAGGAATGGGCGAAACTGGACAAGGATAGGTGTGCCAAGCTTGTGGCATCATATTCAAAAAGACTTGAGGCTGTAATTGCTGCCAAAGGTGCATCGACAAAGTATTGAGCAAAGGCTGTGAATACTTATGTACATGTGATTTCTCAGTTTTTTTATTTTTAATAAATTTGCAAAAACCTCAAGTAAACTTTTTTCACGTTGTCATTATGGGGTGTTGTGTGTAGAATTCTGAGGAAAAAAATGAATTTAATCCATTTTGGAATAAGGCTGTAACATAACAAAATGTGGAAAAAGTGAGGCACTGTGAATACTTTCCGGATGCACTGTAGATCTCAGGAAAAAAGACCACAGTAAACAGCATGCAGAGATGCTTCTTGCAGCTCAGAGGAGCCATGTATCTGCTGCACGTCTTGGCTCTTAGGTAGAAACTGAAGATATATCAGAGGACCATGTGCCCATAGACTGCTTCTGCATAATACAATCCTGCGTCCTCCCTCTATGGTCATTTCCTTTATTATATATGCTCACTGGCCATTTTATTAGGTACACCTGTTCAACTATTTGGCAAATATTGAATTAGCCAATAACATGGCAGCATCTCAGTACATTTAGGCATGTAGTCATTGTCAACTTTACCTGTAGAAGTTCAAACTGAGTATCACAATGGGGAAGAAAGGTGATATAAGTGACTTTGAATGTGCCATGGTTGTTGGGGCCAGACAGTCTGTATTTTAGAAACTGCTGATCTACTGGGATTTTTGTGCACAAATATCTCCAGAGTTAACAGAGAAGGGTCTGGAAAAGGGAAAATATCCAATTAGCGGCAGTTCTATGGGCGAAAATGCTTTGTTGAAGCCAGAGATCAGAGGAGAATATCCAGACTGGTTTTAGCTGATAGAAAGGCAACACTAACCCAAATAACAACTCGTTACAACAGAGGTATGCAGAAGAGCATCTCTGAACACACAACACGTCGAACCTTGAAGCAGGTGGGCTACGGCAGCAGGAGACCACACCAGGTGCCACTCCTGTCAGATAAGAACAGGCAACTGAGGCTGCAATCTGCGTGGGCTGACCAAAATTGGACAATAGAAGACTTGATAAATGTTGCCTGGTCTGATGAGTCTTGATTTCTGCTGTGACATTCAGATGGTAGGGTCAGAATTTGGCGTCAACAACACAAAAGCATGAATTCATCCTGCCTTGTATCAACGGTTCAGGCTGGTGGTGGTGGTGTAATGGTCTGGAGGATATTTTCTTGCCACTCTTTGGACCCCTTAGTGCCAAATGAGCATTGTTTAAATCCCAAAGCCTACTTGAGAACTGCTGCTGAACATGTCCATCTCTTTATGAGCAGAGTGTACCCATCTTCTGATGACTGCTTGCAGCAGGATAACACGCCATATCACAAAGCTCAGATCATCTCAAACTGGTTTCTTGAACATGACAATGAGTTCACTGAACTCAAATGGCCTCCTCAGTCACCATATCTCAATCAAACAGAGCACCTTTGGGATGTGATAGAGTTGGAGATTAGCATCATGGATGTGCAGCTGACAAATTTGCAGCAACTGTGTGATGCTGTCTTGTTAATATGGACCAGAATCCCTGAAGAATGTTTCCAGCACCTTGTTGAATCTATGCCATTAAGAATTACGGCAGTTCTAAAGGCAAAAGGGGGTCCAATCCAATACTAGCAAGGCATACTTAATAAAGTGGCTGGTGAGTGTATATGTTTGTGTGGCAGACATTTGTCTGTGCAAACAAACTAAAGGTCATTTATTTTATTGATAGTTTAAAAACAATTAAGTAGGGCTGACTCAGTATAAGCGAAGAAATGCCTATTCATCCATTTTATGAACACGATTCTTCCAGTATATGCATGCCATTGTACTGTGGAGGTCAATAAAAATTTCCAGCTAGAGATCAAACCACTGTGAAAACTGGTATAAATGGGAAAACTTATGCTTCAATAAAATTTCCAAGGTTATATGCAAAAGAACCAAAAAGAATTCTTTTATTTGCTAAGTGGCAAAAGAATAAAATAAACTTCCAAGTTCTACGACTTATACCAGGCAGCACAAATGATTTTTAAATTTCTATTACCGCATGCCTCACAGAATGTTCTAATAGCTCTCTAAAGATAGGAAATACTTATAAGCAATTATGCTAAAGTTTGGTTTCTGAATTAGCCTAATTTTTACAATCAAAATCAATAAATAAATAATTATAAAGAGTCATTTCTGCAAAGAATACTGGCCTCTTTCACTATAAAATAATGAGCTGCTCACTGACACTGAATAAAGAAAGGAGAAGAAAAAAAACATTTCACAACTATTGCAGGAATGAGAATATGAAGGGAAAAATAAAACAGCTTCAGTCATTAATGCTTTCAAATAACCTGGATAGTTATGATTCATTTAAAATGAATCATTAAAAGCATATCATGAGAACTAGAAAGAAAATTGCCTATGCTTATTAAAACTAACGTACACATAATATAAACACGCATTCAAGAGAAACCATATACAGTAAAAGCACCAGCACATTTCACCAGGACTCAGTAAGTTTTTCTATTAACTCTAGCATGAAGGAACGCCAAATCAAAATAGAACAAGTTGGTGAGCATCACTGTGCATACTCTAATTATACTGGTTAAATCTGTAATATATTGTTATAAGAAAATTAGTCCTTTATCACATTAAGGAAATGTAATACAGTATGAGTTTAAAAAATGTATGTTATAAGACAAGGAAATATTCTAAACAAGGAGAGAGTTGAGAGCAGCGAGCACATCACACCCATCCTGCTCCATCTCCACTGGCTCCCTGTGTCTTACAGAATCGAATATAAAATCCTACTAATAACTTACAAAGCCTTAAAAAACCTTGCGCCAAACTACATCAGTGACCTTCTCCATCACTATGTGCCTTTCCGCCCACTAAGGTCCTCTGATTCTGGTAATCTTGTTGTGCCCCTCACTAATCTACACTCTATGGGTGACAAGGCCTTCAGCTGTATAGCACCCAGACTCTGGAATGACCTACCAAAATTAATCAGGTCAGCTGACTCCATGAATTCTTTTAAAAAACAACTCAAAACTCATCTGTTCAGGAAGGCTTTTAGCTCTATTTGACTTTATTACCCTTCTCTCAGTTTACTTCTCTGTCAAGATGCTAATGTAACCTGTGTGTGTGTGTGCTATGCCATCAATTATGCTGTCTGTTTCTTTTTTTTTCAGAATTCACTGTCTTAATCTTCTTTATTTATTTATCTGGTTTGTACAATGCTATATACTGTATACGCTGCCGTTCTTTATTATATTCTGTAAGTGCCTTGAGCATGGGAAAGGTGCTATATAAATAAAATGTATTATTATTATTAATATAAAATTTCAATTACTAAACATTTAAAGTAAAAGAAAACAAGCAAAACTGAAAAAATTGAATGGGGGGTGGGCAAAAGAAGATTTCCAGCATATCTTTGTTGTGTGTAACAATTATCCTCACTAAATCAGTACATCACAGTGATTTGTGCTGTAAATGGGATTACTGCTATATTTACACCTTTACTTTGCTTGCAAATTATACACCCAAATAATAGTAGTTTAGCTTGTAATTGGAAAATGAAACACTATAAATTCCAGAATATGACACTTTTGAAAATGTATACTAGAATCCAACATTAGAGCTGAAAGCCAAGAAATCACAAAGAATAGGTGTGTATGGAATTAAATCATTAACTGAGCAAATGCTGAAAGTAATATTTTAATACAATGATAAAAAGGGAGCAGCCAATACATCCTACTGCTACGCTCTCTTACACTGGTTTAACATCATATCTTTGGTATTCAGACACAGATGGAAAGATAAAAACCCAAATCTCTGGCAAGAAACTTGTTTCTGTTGTACCAGACTCTTCTTAAAGGATGCTGATGTGTTTCCTTGACAGCTGTTTGTTTCAATAAGTTAAACCAGCATTAAAAGTTAAGCATTTTTTTAATGAAATACTTGAGTGCTCTGTCCTCTGCTGCATGTTTTTAGGGTGTGCTTTTGTTTAAGTGTGTTCTGAAGGTACTGTAGCATTAAACCACGAGAAAAAGGAATCTATTTTTAGCAAGAATGTATCCCCTGCAAAATACAGGTTTCAAGGTTAGTGTTCTTTATCTAAAAAAATACAATGAACCTTCATTGAGCACGTAGTACCTGTGGCGTTCAATATTTGGAAACATGGTATTGTATTACTAAAGCAACCTATGGAGCCCATTAAACTATTTTTCTTCCTTTACCTCAAAATATATATACATATATTTATTTATATGTATACATATATACATATATTTGTAGTTTGAAATTCATTTTCCCATTCCATTTTCCACTTGTGATTATGCATTGAACTAGACAATGGATGGTAGGTATGAACTTCAACAGTAATAGACTTGATATCAGATCTTTGACATGTTCTAGCAAAATTACCCTGTGCAACTAGTAGCACATGATCTGACATAAATATAAATAAATTAGTGTGGCTTTCTAATGTGATGGAAAGCAGGGCATCAGTGAGCCTCAATACCCAACATGAACATAACAAGAGTCCTAGGTTCAAATAAAGGATGGTTTTGTATTCACCACAATACCTTCACTGTAACACAAGCACAGATTTTCTCTCTCCACAATTCACCTCTCACCACCGCACTACCTTCCTCCAGTTGACTGTTGCTATCCATCCTCCCAGCTCCAACTCGCCTGGAAAGGGAGTGTGATCTCTTTTATTATGGACCTAGGAGTACTTCCAGTGCCAGGGTGACTGCCTGATGGAAGCACTTCCGGGTCATGTGAAAATCCATTATAACAGGGAGCTTGGCTCTCTGCAGCACCCTCTTGTGGCACCCAATGACCCCAGCAGGGATGCTCTGCCAGACTATATCTCCCGGCATGCCCTGCTGGCTTCCTACTCGGCACTGATATCCAGGTCCGCTACCATCTAGCATGCTGGGGGAGTAAAAAAAAAAACCAGTGACATCTCTTTTCAGTGGGCTGTTCGTCCATCCCTTTGGGTCCTTCCTTCCAAGTCTGATCCCTTTCTCCTCCCTGGCCGGGATGCCTGCCTATTAGGAGTCTCCCATCCGGGTAAGGAACCATCACCTCTTCTAGCTGGGATGCCCGTCCAGCTCATGTGGCATCTACACTAAATAGTAAATAATCTTCTGTTGTTCTTGACTGATTGAAAGAAAGAGATCACCAACTATACAATGTTAAAAAAAAAAACGTGGGACACGTGTGAGGGGGTATTTTTTCCTTTAATAATAACAATCTTAACAAAAGCCATGTTAATTCATGAGATACTTACTTTACTTTACTACAAATTAAAACTATATTAGTATCACTCCAATAATTTCATCTGCTTAAAACAAACTTTGGGTCCTGGGAACCAGACCATTTCCTTCACAGTATTAGGCACAAGGCAACAAACAACCTTGGATAGGACACTTGTCCACTGCAAAGTACTTTGCAATGTTCAACAATCCTTTTGCTTAACCTTAAACATAATTAACACTCGATTTATAAAAATCAGTCTGTCTAAACCTTTCATAGGATCAACATTTGACAAAACTCTTGGCAAACAATAGACATAAATGCTTTCAATTTACATAGCAGGATTATTTGGATCATACAAAAAGGCAAAATAGTCAATGCTCATTTTTTAAATATTTTTTGTAGTAGGCTAGGAGTTAAGATGCTAACATTTTATTACCGTGGCTTTCAATCAAGTTTCTCTGTTTCTGGTATCTAAAAAGTATGAAGTGGATTGCTGAACTTCATTCAATTACATCAGCTCACAGTCTCATTCAGCTGGGGCAAACAATATCAGAAACGGGAAACATGAAGAGGTATTTCGTTACATGCTAGGTGCCTTTCAACAAGCATAAATTACTGCAAAGCTAACATTGCAACTACTACTCAGAATTCAGAGATAAGTAATAAAAATTACTTGCAGGCATACATCTCATAAAAGTGCATTAACCCAAGATTCTGCATTCTTACAAGCTCTTGAAGATGGGCTGTTCTTCAGTGTCAATGAGTTAAAAAATATTAGGCTAATCTGAAAAAAATATTGTTTTGCTTTGCTGAACAGGCCCGGGGTTTTAGAATATATTACATTGAATATTAAGCTTTGAGGGCATAATATAGTAGACATGTTGCATACTGAATTGGTGCCAAATTTTCTGAAAGAAAAAATATTGACAGGGGCAATGTAAAATACCTCTGAGATCTCAAAATGCTGTATCTCTTTAAATACAGAACAAAACTCAACAAGTCTGAGTGGGTTTGTCTTTTGGTATCTTAGTTTCCTCTCATACTGTCAAAATGATTATAAATTGGCACTGTGTAGATGTGTGTAGATGAGCACAGATCAGCAGGTGAGTGGGCTCTGTGATGGACTGGAACCCAGTCTAGGGTTGGTTTTTGCCTTGTGCCTGAGACTGCTGGGATAGCTTCCAGCCCCCCCACAACTCTAAACTAAATTGAGTGAGTTTGAAAATATATTCATTTCTAATGCAGGCAGTATTTATTTTCTACAGTTAGACAGAAAAATAAAGAAAAGGTCATTGGACTAAAAAGTGTGCAATAAGTTGTTGTATCTATCATTTGAAAGTTCCATTGACTCTTTGGATTTTTAGTCTAAACAAGTTAGTGGTAGAAAAGTAGAAATTTGGTGTCTGTTTTGCTCTATTAGGTTTGCTAATTCTCCTAAAATGCTTAATTCAATAATTATTACTGCACTATGATATATTGTTGCCAGTTTGGCTTTAATCCAAATGGAGTTTATTGGATTGCAATGAAAAATTTCTGATTAACTGACCTACTTACATAATTCTTTCAATTCCCTCTAACTATACATACTCAACTCAATTCTGTGCCTTAAGGCAAATATTCTGATGGACTAAAAATAGGGAAAAATATGAACTAAGATACATATTTCAGGCATAAAAATAACAAAAAACTAATCTTTTAATTAACATTCAAAAAAACAAAATTTTCTACACTCTTGTCATGTCAATGAAGTTTCAGTTTAGTGCTCCTGCAACATTGAAATGGTTTAAGCAGGCTTGAAATCAAAATTATCCATTGGTATTAGTACTGATATTCAGAATAGCTGGTATATTAAAATAAGGAAATGTAAAGGATGCACAAGTGCAACAATGATGAAGATGACTGCACTGCAGCCAGACAGCATCAAAGTCCAAAGGTGAAATCCTAGTCTGCCCTATGTCCATGTGATGCTTCAAAAGTCTCCATTTGTCTAGGTGAACTTGTCTCCCATATATTAAAAATATATCTGTTAGTTGAACTGTTGACTCTAAATTAAACTAGTATAAGAGAATGTGGGTATGAGTGTAACTGTTGTTCCAGGTGAAAACATCCATAGAGGATATTTTCGACTGCAGCACTGATAAAAGTCCACTTATTTTTCTAGGTCCAGCCAACCTCCTTAAATTGCTTGCTCACAAAAGTCAATATGAGCAACAATGAGAACAGTGATATGAGGAGATGCATGTGTGTTCAACAAACTGTAAGGAGGGTCAATGTCTAAAACTCAGTGAAGCCATTCCCAAAAACTGAAGAGCTAAACTGAAAGTTAAATCGAAACAAGAATCAACAGGAGATGTGTAGTCATTGAAAATGAAATGATAAAACTGTAAATAAAGTGGAGAAGTGGAATGCTATAAGTTGTGAACCAGATGACATGAAATACTAACTACACAAAGACTGAAATCATTCAAGGAATGAATGTAATCTCGAACGTAGCACAGAATACCATGTTGACTTATACAGTAAAGCATTTGTGGCATGGTGCTTGGTGCCTTCTGGGAGACAAACCCTAATAATAACACATAACGCATCCTAGGAATACAGCTGAAAAATGCAAACATGAGATCATTAAAATTGGTTCCAAACTACATTATTAATACAAGGCCCCCAGATGTCTAAAGACCTGCAAAAGAGCAATGAGGAAAAAATTTATTTAAAACAGGGGTAAAAATGTTTAATATAGTGTCCCACTTTGTAGCAGTAGTCTGTGATGGACTGCCACCTCACCCAGTATCAGTACCTGACCTTCCCCCAGTGCTTCTGAGATAGGCAGAGGTCCAATAATTGCATTAACTTAATTTAAAAATAAATGGGACAGTGTACACATCCTATTCATTTCTTGTTACAAGATATAAAAATATTGCACTGTACATATACTGATTACACTCTGAATAATGTAGAGATACTGGGACTGGATCGAGAGCCATATTTTAAAGGTAACTTAACCAGTGGCTCAAAAGACCTTCAGTTTTTCAGGGTCACAGTCATCAGAAATAACTCATTTTTTTAAAGAAATATCTGAAATAAAAAGTAATAATCCTATTGCTGACGTTTTCTGGACATCTGTTATACAAACAAAACTCCCATTCCATATATAGAAATGTGCAGAATAAAAACATATTTTGCTGTATTAAATTGCAGAAATCAAAACACAACAGCTTTTAATCTCTAGTATATAAATGGTCTCCCACAGCCATATATTCCAGCCTACCAAGCTGCTGTTTGCGATTTGGTACATTTTCAGCTAGTCTCAGCAGTACCTCATTAGCACCTGGATGAACATTAAGGTTCTACAGCAATCATCAGGGACCAAAAAGGAAGACAAGAATTGTCAGAGGAGCCCATCAAGACACAGCATTATACATACAGTATACATCACAGCAGTGCAAATTCAAGAACAAAAAGAGGACAGAAACTCTCCATTTCTCCATTTTTATACTGTTATTTTAAGTCTGGCATTTGTACCAAGCTTTCTTTCTTACTGTTCTGACAAGCAGCATATAATGGGTGATAATGATCTCAGTCTGACAAGTTGTTAAGTGAAAACGGGACCTGCTGATACTGCCCTCTTTCCTTGTAGTTGTGCTTTTGAACTGAGAGTGGAATATCCTCTAATTATAGCAAATGAAGCTCCGTTTTAAAGCATGTCTTTCTTAATCACTCTAGAAGTGCAAGATGAGAGTCAGAAGACTGAACGATTGTGTTACTCATTGCAGCCAGGCCAAATTTCCTGATTGGCAAGACATTTACCAGTCTCACATTGTAAATATGGACAGAGAGAATAGATTTTAGTGAAGCTGCAGTTACTGTTTAGAAAATGACTTGAATT
The DNA here is from genome assembly GCF_900747795.2 of Erpetoichthys calabaricus. Lineage (NCBI taxonomy): Eukaryota > Metazoa > Chordata > Cladistia > Polypteriformes > Polypteridae > Erpetoichthys > Erpetoichthys calabaricus. Next base: position 143,216,653 of record NC_041396.2, read on the forward strand.
GTTACATAACTGATGCTGTAATTTTTTACCAATTTTACCAAAGTAAAATAAAAGACTGCATTCTAGTTATTAAATGAAAAGTCAGTATTATTCAGTATATTTTCAGGATAACTAACCCAGACAAGCAATATGGAGCACATATAAACACCATGAACCTGTGAGCACAGTAAAGCATCTAATAATATAAAGTGTTAATGGCACTATATAAAATAGTGAATGACTGATTGTTTGATAAGGCAGAAATACACTGGCACAGTAGTTAGTGCTGTACCCTCAAAATTCTAGGATCCTGGGTTCAAATTCCTTGCATGGTTGCTGCCTGTGAGAAGTTTGCACTTTCTCCCCGTGTCCAGGTTTTGTTTTGTTTAACCCTCTGTGTATTTTTGGTTTCCTTTCACATTTCTAAGATAAGGATCTTAAGATGATCGACATGTCCACCTTTTGGTCCTGTGGGTTCTGCATTTGTGGGACCTATGATGGATTTGTGCCCCATCCAGCACTGTGTCCTGCCTTGAACCCGATACTGCTGGGATAGATTCTGACACCAGTCCCCACAACCATGAACTGGATCAAGCAGGTTATACAATGTTATATTTTGGTATGTTTGTCCAACATACATATTCAGCATACCTGTTTGTGCTACTTCTTTGTGCAAGATAGTCAGCATGACAGAAGCCACAGGATTCCATGGTAGCTGCAGTGGTTAATGTTTCTGCCTCATGCCTCCAGGGAACCCAAGGTTCAACTGATGATGTGCCACATCCCCATTTTAAAAGGGGAAGCACGAGTGTGAGAGGGGGGAGAATGGAGAAAGAAAAAGAACCGAGAAAAAGAAAAGACGGAGGTTAAAGTGAGAAAGACAGAGACAGAGAAGGACGTAGAAGGAGCTGGTGCGAGCGAGCACGAGAGAGCAGGCTCGAGGGAGAGGAGGCAAGCAGCTGAGAAGGAGAGCCCCTTGAGTGGAGCAAGAGGCTGACGCCCAGGGGGGTAGGGGGGCTGTGATAAAAGAAGCGACTCACCATAAAAGACTGGGAAGGCAATGGGGGTCGAGGAGGCTTGGGAGGAGAGTTTCAATGTGAGTGCCATGGCCTTTGGGTCCCAAGCCTAGGTCCAGAGAGGGAGCCTTACTGTAGCCATGGGACGGCAGGGAACGGGACCTGCAGAAGGTCAGCTGTGTTTAGGGCGACTCCTCTGCCGTAAGGCCCGTATGTGATAAGCAAAGGAGCCGCCAGTGGGAAAGAAGGCACTGGGCTTTTTAGCAAAGACAGTTTCCTGCTTGAATTTTAACCTCATTTTTAATGGACTTATTTATTTTGATTTTAACCTCCACCTCATCCTTGTTTTAATTGGATTATTTATTTTTGGAATATCTTGAAGCACAGCACTTTTTGAACACTTGTTTCTTTCTTTTTTTTTTTAATAAAAGCATTGATCATTTTTACACCATTCCCTTGCCCAAAGTGTGGTTTGTCCTCATCTGCCAAGCTCATCTCGGTTACAGTACTGATGGTGTCGGGTTCAAGAGGCTCCCATAATAGAAGAAAGAGCAAGGAGCCGACCCAAACCGTCACACCCAAAGCCCATCCCATCGGCAACAGGTACAAGGTAGCGACCATCTTAGCCCAGTGATGGACATACTCAAGGACACACTGACATGGCCAGTTTGGAATAGTGAACAACAAGTAAGCCCGCGATTCGCTAGCGAATCGGAAATCCAAGAATGGCAATCAGTTTCTGTTCCGCCCGATATCTGGATGGATGACATATCCTGGAGGGTGGGTGCGTCTGGGGAAATGTCATTTAATTACATAAGCATATCTGTAGTAAAGCAGTCTCATTTTGTGGAGACATGATTCCGTTGCCTTTGCTGACACCGACTGCTGGCAGAGTGGAGCACAGCAAGTTCAGTTTATAGGTTCTGGTGTTCGTGTGCCAGCCACTGAGTCTGGGAAGCCGCTGGGTTACAGTCTGTGACCGGTATGTGATCTATATTACTGGCACAGTGGATTAGAGCAAGTGTAGCTCACAGGTTGTGTTGTTTGGGCGCCACGTACTGACTCTGGGAAGCCACTGCGTTTTGGGAAGCCGCTGCGTTTGACTCTGAGGCTGGCGCCACGGCGCATTACGTTGTGTTATTTGGATGCCACCTACTGACTCTGGGAAGCTGCCGCGTTGGATTAGAGCAAGTGTAGTTTACAGGTGGCGGGCTCGTTGCAGTGCGGCAGTGTGTGTGACATCCGGTTTACAACCTTCTCGTCCGTTTTCTGTGGCTGTGTCGTTAGCTATGGGCGGGCTCATTGCAGTGTGGCAGTGCGTGTGCGCTTTGATGCGCCCTGAGTCCACAACCTTCGGTTAGTAATATGGATTCACTTAGCATGCATGTCTTTAGAATGTTGAAGGAAACTGTACAACCTGGAGAAAAAACAAAACATTCAGAACATACAAACTCCACACAGAAAGCAACAACGCCCAAGATTTAAAACCAGGACACCAGAGACATAAGAAATTAATTTCAAATTAATAAACCTAAAAATGTATTGCTCAAAAGGTTCCTTCTTACAAGAATATTCAAGAAAAAAACAGGGTTCCTTCAGTCATTTTTTACACAACAGAAGTAAAATTTATTTTACAGCTAGATAGAATTCAGTCTTTCTTTAGATCCACCATGACATAGTTGAGATTGTTTAGTTTGCTTCAGCAATTCAGGATTTCACAGATCTGTTTTCGTTACGTTTTGGCAATTTGCTGTTTTCTTTTTCTCTCATACTAGCCTCTCCAAAAGGTGTCCTATTATATATTTGTCCTCATTTTTTGCTGTTGCTTGTACTTCCCCTAGTGGACACTTATAGCTTCTACCACAAGCTTATTTTATGCATCATATATAAATTCAATTTACAGCTGCAATCTCCATCACTTGCACTCAGTTTGCAAATGAATTCCTTTTCTGTTGTTCCTAGTAATACATCAATGGCAAAACAACAGAGGTTTGCCATCACCAATCCACTTTCATCCAGACCTGTCTTTTCCACTTGGTTACTGGCTAACCCTTCATGTTTAATTAATATGAATTGTGACAAGCCCATGCTCTTTTTCACAAAAATGACTGTCTCAATCCACCAGGCAATCTGTGCTTTTCTTCATAGTGTCCCAGTAAAAAGAAATTTCTTTCTTCTCCTCAGCCATATCTTAAAGTCTGGCAGGTGTCTTCGTCTAGTGAACTGCCACACTTTATGACCAGCTTGTCAATCCATTTTCTCAACTGCAAATTACATTTGCCCCAAAATCCCAGTCCATCTTGCCCCACAGTCCATTACCTTGGACTATTAGGCAGTCTCCTTTTCCAAGTTTCCTGGAGGAGAAATTCAACAATCTGCTTTTCAATTAAACTCTACCTCACTTCCAGTTCATCATGGCTCTTCATTTATGGAATACCTGCTCTCATTATCTACATTTTTTTATCCTTTCCTATTACATTTATTTTGTTTATCCAGATAACATGTCTTAAGCCTCCTCTTCATTAGCATAACAGAATACCCCCAACTTCTAATTTCCTACCCAAACTTTACTGCACAAGGCTCATTGGAGATTCATTCTGCATAGACTTGTATTCTACATCCCTCAGTCTCCATTCCATCATTCCACACCTACTCAGATACAAACGTCCCTTCCTTGAGTGTACTCTTACTCTTTTTCATGTTCTATAGCTGCTGCTGTCCTTTAGAAGATTACAGGTTTCTTTTAATCTTTTTTTTTAAATGCATGGATACAGATTTCACTACTGTATTTATTGTTCTCTCTTCTTTAGAGTGTGACTCAACACTTCCACCTCCAAATAATACTCTATCATACCTTCTTCACTTCAGTGTCTGAAATATAGTAAACCTCTATTTATCAGTGTCCCTGGGTAAAGCGTTAACAAATTGAATAAGTTCAAAATAATGTATCTAGAGTGCTAACTCGCCCCAAACACAGGAGGCATATTTTACCTGAACACACTCAACGACAGTAGTCTACTTTTTTTGTTTTTTTTATTTTTTTCTGGAACATTTCTATACCATTCTTCTTAACCACTGCAAACAGTATAAAACTCCATCTCTTCACTTAAGGCTAATAAAACTGTTAAGGTCTGTATAAAGTGAAAGTTTCTATGGCACTGCTCAAACAGCACTTGTGCACTTTTCACTCATTAACAGTCAAGGGATATTTCCGTTAATGACCCAATCTCTGAATCTATCCATGCTGAACATTTACAGTATCTCTCAGTTTTGTTGTAATGTCAGTGTAGCATATTAGTGTACATATAATGGTTGTTGACCTTAATCTCCAAACCAAATGACATTCATGCTAAAGAGCCAAAGTGATACCTACTCCTAGTTGTAGGAGACTTATAAAACCACAAAAGAAAAAAAAAGCTGTATTTATAAAAAGTAGTTTGGGGATAGGAGTAGAGAACCCAGTCAGGAACTGACATGTAAAAATATGTTACACAGTTAGGCAGATCCAAAACAGCACACCTCTCACAAGTCTAGTCGCTGTCTAAAGCCAACTTCAAAATTAATCTCTCTAAAGGCCCAAAATACACTGAGCTACTGTGTCTGAGCTCACTGATATTTTGTGCTGGCCTAATACTTGGTAGAATAGAATCTCAAATGCAAACCATCTATAATCAACAAAAGCTGCAGCAAGAATTCACTGATAAATTTTGCTGGTAATCAGCAAGTCTAATTCTGATTCTGCTAGAGTGATGCTCCATCACAGAGGGGTGTGAAGCAATTATTTTAAGTATTTCAAGTTAATTCAAAATAATTGTATTGACAAATATCTGTGTATCAAAGTGTTGCATAATTAATGAAAGTGATTAAAGGAAATGAGGACATGCAAGTTTCCAAAAAAGGACCAAATTTCCCAGTAATGCATGCTAAAGAGAGGTCGATGAGCTCTAGATCATGCAGTGCATTATTCTTCACTGCCTTGTATAAAATCCACTAGCATGTAAAAATAGGGTGACGATTATTGAAAAAACACACTTGGAACCATTATCTAGCATTTTCTGTTTACTTCCTGTATTCTGGCTAATAAAGACTTTTTTCTCATGACTTAACATTGTAAGATAAGCAACAAATGGAAAATGGTACCAGATGACTTCTGTAGATCAGAGAATGTCAGTAGTATTGACAAATATTTACCTGTAGAAATATGGGATGAAAATGGGAAAAATCTCTCTCTTTTTCTTTTCTCGTAAGAGTTCTGCCTGTGCCAATTCACAGTCTTCACATTAATCCACTTCAGGCTTTCTGCAATTGCGCTTGCAGTTACAGTGAGTCTTTAATGGATGGGCATATTTGCAATGAATGTGTTCTCTTATAAAAGACATGTTAGCATTCTTAGGCACACAGAGAGCATTTAGTAACTCTAATTACATCATATTTCACAAATGCACATACTTACCGACATAAAGCATATGGTCGGTGCACTTTATGTTTTGTGAACAATTAGGATAACTGTTGAAAGCCAAGCATTTACACTAATAAATCTGGAAGGCAGGCAGCAAGTCTACGATATGTGCAACTGCTTATAAAAGATGTTGGGTTAAAAAATTGATGAGTAGATTTGAAAACTCAGAAGAAAAAAAACAAAACAATTTTTAATGTTTAATCCAAATCATGGCTGTGAGGAGCAGGTCTGCACTGCGCAGACATGTCAGTCCCCTTGCAGGGAACACTCAATATAATCGGGCCACTCAACACTCAGGGAACACTCAACATATATCAGGCCATTTATCAGTTCATTTCCTAAACCCACTCTTCATCGTGGAGAATAAGATGCAGCTTCAACAAGCGAAAAGTTGAAACTAGGCAACATAAATTTCCGACTATGGAAGAACATAACTTTTCATGGAAATTAATCCCAACTCCAGGAATGTAAATGTAACAATGCTACCTGTAAGAGCTCTTCACTAAAAATGTGCACTGTACAGTTTAACTGTAAATGAAATACTGTGCCAGTCAGTCAAAAAAACTCAAACCCTTATTAAATAAGAGTATTTGAATCAACACATTCAGACTGCATTGGCAAGGTGCGCTGCTTGAATTTGTCAAGCTGTGAAATAATGCTAAAATAGCATAAAAACAAAAACAATAAGAGAGTGTTTAGTGTAAACAATGTGCACCTAGTTTTATCATCCAGAAAGTCAAAGTGGGTATGCTCCATTTCCAAGCACAACCTATTCTGGACTCAAATTTGGTTGCTGAGTCAGTCTTATTTTCTTTCTTGAAATTCTTAAAACTTCATTGCTTCATGTTTGCACTGCCAATGCTCTGTTTCTGGTTCTGATGCACTGCATCTTCTGAGGTACAAATTATATTTTGGTGCTATCTTGAGCCATGCTTCTGTTGTTTACCAGTAAGATATGGTAGGCATAAGGTATTGCTATTTTAATATGAGAAGTGAGGAATGCATATTTTGGAATATGCGCTTTTGGTCAGATGTGAATAAGTCTTAATTTCTTAAAGATATATCTAATCATCTTTCAGTTATTCGAGACATAGAATTATTTGTGCAGAAAGAATAGCAAAATATCAAGAAATGAAAAAAATACAATAGTCTTGTAATGCAAACTATCCAGGGTTAGCCCCCATCTTCTACCCAACATATCCTTAAACTGGATTAGGAGAACCTGAAAATGTTTAGATGGAATTGTAATTAACATGTACAATGTGTTTTATTATGGGCGACAAAACATGATAAATCCATGTTACTTAAAATAATGAAAAGGATAAAATGCATTAAATTGAAGAATGCACAAGATGTCTCCTGGGTTGGTCCTGGTGCCCTTAGGTCCATGCTGAAACACGGATAGTAGTTCACCATTATCAATATGCATACATTCATAAATACATTGTCAAACCTGCTTAATCTAATTTAGGGTCATTGGAGAACCAGAGCCTATTCCAGCGGCATTAGGCACAAGTCAGTATGGCACGTCCATGGCAGTCTACCACAGTGCCTTTCTCATATGCCTGTTGTCAAAGTTTTCCTATAGCTGCACTGTAAACTGTCACCAGCCCACTGCATCCTCTCCTCCTCCACAGCTATGTTTGCTACACCCAGTCTCTTTTTATTGACTTTCTTTCTTTCTAGCAGAGTAATATGCAATGTGATAAGATGCACTAAGCTGCTGAGGCCAGTGAAAAAGCATTCAAAGATGTTGACAATGACGATAGGGAGACTGACAGTGTATGTGCTTTGGCACTGCTGATGGTCTTTATCTGCAATAAACAACTGTGTTGTGGGCAGTCAACAAAGCAAGCAAGTAGCACTGTGCAGTAGAACAGGGTTATTTTAAAGCACATTAGACATGCATAGTGAATGGATCGTTTAATTAAAGACTAAGCAGCTAATGCCTTCATTTCTTAAAAAAGAAGAAAAGCTACAGTGAACACTACAAATGGGTCACATGCAGGTAGTACACAAGAAATCAATAATTGAAAGGGACCATTACTGTTAATCTTCTATTATTCATGACTTGCTTGAAGACGCCACTTCACATCTTGAAGAGAAGGGTGAAACATCAATACAAGCTACAGATTATCAACTGCTTTGCAGCACTCAATATACAGATGCAAATGACACAGCCAAGTGGTTTAAGGCTTAGACTGTGTCCATGTCTTTGTGTTGAGTTCCACTGGGAATTGATGCACTCGACTTCCAAAAAAAACTGAAAGGTTTACTCTTTATAATTTTAAAAATAGAAACCAGTTTGGTTCCCCATGTCCTGTTTTCATTCCACTGTGTTTCATTTTAAAATATATTTCAAAAACCTCTCATGATTACAACGGCCTGCCACCACAGTGTTCTCTTAAAACTGCATTGCAAATGGCTCGATGGCAGGGTACTGCGTACATCTAACTATAATAGATATGTTAAGAGATGATAAAGTGGTGTGAGATGATAAAAGACGGTCAAAAGAGAACTCTGTGACCAAGCCTGCTTTATGGAAAGTTGTAGCAAAACAGAGCATGAAACAGTTTACTTGTTTCCCTGTAATGGGACCTTTTAAAGTCTACAAGCTTCAGTCAATGTAATACCATTAACAGGATGCTAGATGACTAGCTAGATGCTAGGGTATGCCACAACATCCACAAAATAGATGAAATGCTATAAAAGCCAGGACTCCATCTGGTCTTCTGCAGCCTTTGCTACATGATGTTTAATGAAGGTACTTAGTGCATCTGATCCATTCAGGATCACTGGAAGCAAATGCATATCCATAACCAAGGCAGGAGCCAATCCCATACAGGGTTTCAGCCCATTTCTGTGCACAGATATTCCCTACTTTGGTCAATTCAGTTTTGCCAATTGCAAACTGCTTGTCTTTCACTGTAAATTGAAGCCCCCATTCTTGGAATAGAACTCGCAAACACATTTTGAGAACATGCAAACTTTATAGATGCCAACTAACTTAGGATTCAAACAGGGATATACAAATTTTCAGGCAGCAACGATGAGTCCTATGCCACGGTATCACTAAAGAAAGATACCATATGCATATACCAACATTCAGAATGCTTCATAATTAGTTAGTGCTGCTTCGGCACAGTTTGTTCATTAGCTTGACCCGAAAGTACATACCCAGAATAAACATTCACTCCACAAAATCTGAACAGAATGAATGCCATGATAAGTTACATTTAACATTACGACTTCAAAATACAAGAAATTGAAGTGCTATCAAAAGCAGACAAACTCCACATAGCATATTTTTAAGTATTGATTCAAATATAGGATTCAAGTGGTTTGGAAGTGCAGAAAATTACACCAAGCACCTGGTTTGACAAAGTTTCCTGAGCACTAGGGAGGACTCTATTAACTACAAAGTCTTCATAAGAATATTGTAATGGCCCACAGTGTTCTTTAGGGAAGTAACAGGATTAAATTCAGTTAAACATAGTATCTGATGAATGGCAAGAGCACAATAAAGCTGCTGATCTAACCTTTACTGATGTCAATATTCTTAAGGAGAGTAACGAGTCATTCAAGCTGCACATTTACATGAGGAAACTGTCATTCAAATGCTAGTCATATTGTTTTCAGACTGCAGGTGAATCGCTGCTCAACAGATGGTTTTCAATTGAGGGCAAAATCCTTTGGAAATAAAGACGTAGCATCCTGTGGGCAACAGATGTTCCCAATTGTTTTATGCTTGAGCACCTTTTTTATATGGGAGCTCCCTTAGGTGTTTTTCCTGTTCTCAAATAGGGAAAAAGGTGAGGGTGGTGGAGAGAAATTAGGGGATTGTATATTTAACCCTTTCATTACCTTTACAGGGCGGCACGGTGGCACAGTGGGTAGCGCTGCTGCCTCGCAGTTGGGAGACCTGGGGACCTGGGTTCGCTTCCCGGGTCCTCCCTGCGTGGAGTTTGCATGTTCTCCCCGTGTCTGCGTGGGTTTCCTCCGGGCGCTCCGGTTTCCTCCCACAGTCCAAAGACATGCAGGTTAGGTGGATTGGCGATTCTAAATTGGCCCTAGTGTGTGCTTGGTGTGTGGGTGTGTTTGTGTGTGTCCTGCGGTGGGTTGGCACCCTGCCCGGGATTGGTTCCTGCCTTGTGCCCTGAGTTGGCTGGGATTGGCTCCAGCAGACCCCCGTGACCCTGTGTTCGGATTCAGCGGGTTGGAAAATGGATGGATGGATTACCTTTACAATGGTACTTCTTTTACTGCACATTGTTTTGTTCATAAGAAAAGTATAAACTAACATTTTTATAGCAAACATAAAAAACAAAACAGATTTATCAAAGTACTATGTAATAGATTAAAAAAGATATAAGCACATTTCAGTGTGCAAAATCAAAAATAACTGTTATGCAGAATCTTTAGAAATCAGTTTGAGTAAGAATTAGGCTGCTGAATGTTTTTCTGTGCTGGCTGATGAAAAACAGACGACACAGTGGAGAACTTAAAGATGCATTACTGAAAGTAATTTACAGGTAGGCACATCAAGCGCATTAAAAGGAAGTGAAGATGCAAATTATGCCACCAAAAAAAGCTACACTGAGCATTTAGGCACTGTGGACGTGAATTGTTACAGATCAGTTTATAAAAGAAAAGTAACGCATTTAGTTTTAGATTTGTTTAAAAGCATACTTTTTATTAAAACACACAGGCATTTTAATCAGTTAGTATTAGCTGGAGTTCCATTAAATTTGCTGCTTCTCTTATTTAGAGACATTGTTTCCTGCTAGGAGTCAACATCCATAATAGGTTCCACTGATGTGGACAAAATATTAAATTAGTCATGTCAATACAGTATGCATAAATCATGAATCTCAGTCATGTAGCAAGAGAGAAACAATTGAGCATGTGTTTAAATGCAAGTTGTGGTTGGATCATATCCTTAAACATAACCTACCATACTATATATACACCAAACTTTAATGTGCATTATGTGATATACTTATGATCTACACGGTGCTCCACAACATTCTTTGACATTACTATTAGTTATTTTCCATATGGATCACCAGATCTGTTTTGTGTACTGTCACCTAAAACGCCACTAAAGCCCCCACTGTTTTAAAAACAAAACTATATATATATATATATATATATATATATATATATATATATATATATATATTTATACACACACACATACATACATACACAGTGCATAATGGGTCATCCATTGCTGTACTAGAAAAATGTGAATTGTAATTCAAGGAAGATTTGCTAACTGGTAATTGGTTTCTTTTATATTATTTGAACCTTACAGTTTCAATATACAATAGATGTTATATTAAATGACTTGTATAGGTGTGTTTCTCCTGTAATGGAACCATGTCTTTGTATGCTCTTGTTCACCTAATCCCTAAAAAGGGAAAAGCAAAATCAAGAAAGTGATTGTTGGTTGGATATATCAAAAAGAACAGAGGCTTCTTGTTTGTGCTGTATTCTCCATGTACCTCTTTTGATACCACAATTAGAATCATTTATCATTACTTATTATATGTTGCATCTTTCCTGAAAAACATGTTCAAATTTCCTTGATTTACCAAGGAGCACAACACTACCCACATCATAAAGCCTACAACAAGGCCAAGAGTGAAAGCAGGACTCAACTATCTGGCCTAAAAGTTAGAATACTTCACCCTTTTGAGTTCCTGCACAACACTACAAGAGGAAGACAAGTGATGGGTAGTCCTCCATGTTTAGCCTTCCTGGGCTACTTGTCCAGAAGCAGTTCTAGGTGATTGGATGTGGAAGTAAGATGTCTGGTTGGTGAAGAAAAAGCCTGAGGTAAGAGGCTGAAGAACTTGAGTACACGAGTGTTTCAGTAGACAAGCTATTCATAAAACAGTCATGTACAATAGGCCCCAGAAGACCAGCTGGCATTCACTTTTTATTTTATTGTGTGTTCAATCCACTTATTAACCCTTCCTGGTGTTTTGATTCAAAAATAAAAGACTTTTATCTTAGCTACTCACTCCAACAAAGGGCCACAAGTTCAAATGCAGGTGTGTCGTTTTCTCTTTTTACTAGGGGGCTCCGCCCCCTGCTCGCTTCGCTCGCCAACCCCTGGTCTTGGGTAACCCGAAATACCGGGCTCGTGTTTGTATATCCGTCAGTCGAGGTCGTTCGTTTTGAACCCGTGCCTGCTTTGCTTCCGCAGTTTCAGACGCGCGTTGTAGGCGCCTGCGTTCATTGATGTTATCCAGGTGGGCTCATGTTTGTATCGTTGAGCTGTATTGTGTTTGAATTTGGTGTAAAGCGCTCAGCGGTTTGTACAATCCCAAGCAGCACATTATTCCTAACTTCACTCCGCAGTAGTGCCACTCACAATATGGCGGTGACGCCTGCGCCTTCCGTACTATCTTTGTGGACCTGTGGGGCCTCTGTAGCCTCTCACATTTGACTCTGGGGTGCAGCGCAAAATCCTCTTTTGTGTGTGGCTGTGCCGTTAGTCGTTAGCTATGGGCGCGTTGTTGCTTCATTTCTCATTCACGTTAGTTGAGCTCTTTCGTTCTTGGGCCGTGACTCCTTCGTTCACGGTGGATAAGACTTCGCTCGTGGTTTATGAGATGCGTGCCTGCGCAGTACGTCTCATGGTCCCATCGCCATGTCCCTGCGTCCATATCCGGTTTATTCTCGGTTAGTAATATGGATTCAATAACAACTGAAACATTTCTGATTTGATGGGTAATTTTTTATAGTGTATGCATGATTTAAAAAAAAATGATGACTGTAAAAAAGCATATCACTGACTTTGCAATCTGAACCCCTGATATAGTAAAGGCCATGATTAGACAGCAATTCTGTTGAATATCCTTATTAACAACCAGATAGTAACAGGACACCAGGAAGGTAAAATACTGAAAGAGCATGTGTCTCTAGGCACAGACCAGCAAATAACCATCTCTTATACAAATGCAAGCACATAAATTGCTTAGCATTTTTTACATTGAAAAAGTAATTACAAAATGTTTTTTGATCATTTTTCCAACAACTTCTACTCTAAATAAATGTAACAGAATGTAAAGGATTGGTTTTGATATTATACCAATGCTAAAAACATCTAGAAGTAGTGAATAAGCATGTGTAGTTACACATTAAAAGCAATCAAAAGGCACAGCATTCTATAAAAAACAAGAGGTGAGGTGGCCTTATTTCCTTTCCAGCAAAATCTGAGAAACGCAGAGATAAACAGGCAAACAATGCAAAAACAACACATTTATTAAAGATGTTTGGGGGCTACAAACACAGCATGTCCAATATTTTCTATTATTTTCTAAGGATCCATAGGAAAAAAGGCCAAAAATCTGGTTGAAGTCTCTGAAAAAATAACTTCACTAGAAGGACCGAATTAAACTCCTATACAATGAATATCCAACTAAATGATGATAATTACATTTTATGGGGAGGATCAAATGGAAACTAAATCATTCTTAAAACTTTGGTTAAAAAAAAGTGTGCACATTGCAGCAGTCCAAAAAATATTCAATTTTAATACATGGTCTGTCTACCAGATTGCCCTGGATTGTCTCTTTCTCTTAAGTTACTCCCTGCCTTTTATTTATGGCAACTTTGTCCAACATTCAGCAAGGTTTTATATTACTTTTCATTCTTTTACATAACAGCTGCTGAAGCATCCTTTTTGGATGAAATTTCAACTCCTCATGCAGGGCTGAAACTTTACCTAAAGACAAATGGAAGCTTAACAATTAAAATAGCACACTTGACAAACATTGAAAAAGTATGTGCCTTAGACACAAATAACTCAGTAAATTCTGCATAGGGGTTTATAATAATATACGTTTCAAAAGAAATCATCATTAAAGCCATAAAACATATTTTTTAATTACCACATAACACTTTTTTTACTGGTTTGCTTAAACAAAGAATCTGCAAATTTGTAGAGCCTGTCTGCCTTTATGGTTTTTGCTTTAAATCATTTAATTGGATCAATAAATAGCTTATTAGAACTGCTACTGTTTCAATTAAACAATTTATTGTTTTAGGCTGCAGGGTTTTCACCTATTTGCTGTTGTTTTCTTTTCTGCTTTGATTTAATTGTGTTTAGGTGGATCTCCATTATGAGTTAATGTTACTCTTTCTAAATTAACAGTCAAAACTATTTAATTTTAGATAGATAAACAGACAGACAGACATACAGACAGACAGAGCAACTAAATAGTTGCTTCATAAACCACTCTGCTGGAATAAAATCTGTTGCCTTCAAATGTGCATTGAAACAGCACCAGAATTTAAATGTGGCTCACAACCTTAACACCTTGATAGAGTCCCTTCAACACAATCCTGATTTTACCTCGGAACTCCAGCAAGCAGTATGGAAAGCCTTTTTTTAACCCACTTCTATTAGATGATGCACAGATAGATATATATCTGCAACTTAAATCTGTCTATCCATCTGTTTATCATAATGTTGGATCTTGAATATATTCTTTGTACTTTTTGTTTATAGGGCGCTATTAACACTGAACCTTACTCTTAAACCTAATAATCTATTTGCCCAAACATAAAATTATGGGTTTAAAACCTGACATATGAGCAAATTAAATTTTTTTTTAAACGAGATGGTGTCATCAGTGTCCAGCTGAATTGAATAGGAAGAATTCTGGCTGGTTACATGGTCAAATGTACTGATCCAGACAGGGGTTTTATTTTGAAGAACAATAGCATGATATCATACAGTATAATGGATACAAATTAAAAGACAAAGACAGAGTCTGACAGAGAAAAAAGAAGCATGCCTAGAAAATGGCAACTATGCTTTCTAAAGTGCTTTTTGATTATGCATGCTGTTAGTGGAATTATGCAAACTAAAAACTGACTGCCTGTCTTTGAGGGGATTAAGCTATAAAAGGTGCAGAGTGTGGTAGAAGCTTTAGTTAGCCAGTAGAATTGACAAGAGAGTCATAAAAGTACACCACTGTCATCAAAACAAGGGATGAAGCTTAAGCTACATTCTGTAAATACTTAATAGGCCACTGTAAATAGCAGGTATTCCTATAATTACTCCTTAAATTACCAAATTAGGAAAAAAGTTATTTGTGAATACCTTTGTTTCATCAACTACAAACAAAGAATATCATTAAAGGTGTGTTTAAATAAAGGATCTTACGCAACACATTTCTCTTTTCATAGTCAATTAAGTTATCCAAGTCTGAAAAACACTCAGTGACCTTGTAGGCTTCTTTTCTTCTACATGTCAAACATATGAGGTTGACTGGCCCAGAGTGGTTAAGTGTGCATAGGTATGAATGTGACATATACTAGACTTCCTTCCACTTTGGTGCTGGCCTTTATATTGTCTCCATTAGGGTCCTGACCACTCAAAGCATAAGAAAATTCCACAATGGATGGACAGGTTTTAAAAGCCCAGCACAAATCAGACATCTACCCTCTGTTTAAGTTGACCCAAGTGTGATTTTGCCAGCATTTGACCTCAGTTAATGTTTCACTAATCTTTAAAATGCTGCTTCCTTTAATAATACAACATCTTCTTCAAGATTCCTACTGTGCTCTAAGAATATGCACACATTTTCAGGAGCAAAATAGGAGATGTTCACCATGTTATTCAGCACTGAGGAAATGTGACATCCTATTTTCCGTCTCAGTGCCTTTGAAATAAAATAATAGGAAGAAACAAAATAAGTTATAATATTCTATACAGATATTCAGATACAATAGCACAACTTTTAGCTTTTACCCTGTTCAGGACTGTAATGTACATGCTGAAAATGGTTAACTTTGGTTTTAGTACATGAGAAACAAATGTAGATGTCTAAAATAAACATGCTGGTCAATCTTTGTTGCTTAAACCTATGCTATGCTACGCACATTTCTGAATTCCCACTTGTACCTTTCTTCCTACTACTACACGTTTTAACAATGCTTGTCATGATGCTCATTTGACACCACCACAGATTCAGACACATGGTACATTTAAATGTGTGTAAATCAACAGATGTCACACATTCTTTGGAGATGCAAGATTATGGTTAAGACTGTCTAAAAACTGGACACACACTGCCTTTATCTTCACAATGCCCGCAGCCTGTAATAACGAATGAAATTATTCAACTGCCCTATTAATGGTTATATGACAAAATCAAGTTCAAAATTTGGGCACATTTATGTTAAACTTGTAGGAAAAACTGCTCAGCAGAGACTAGACAACAACATTTCCAATGATCATCACTTTTAAAGGAGGAGGCAGGGTAGCAGCAGAAGCCAGGAGAGAGAAACCTAAAAGCAGAAGAAATTACGAATTGTAGCAGCAGGTAGCCAAGTAGGGGGGCCATTAAAGGTTAGGGTATTTAAAAACGTAATTTAGGAGCTGAATATGCTATAGGAGTAAGGAAGAAATGTGGAAAAAGGTGTAACTGAACACTACTGTGTTTGAGAGAGAGAGAGAGAGAGAGCTTACCTATTACGTTTGGCTATTCTTTTCTGATTAGGGATTACTTGAACATGGTTTTATATAGCGTTTTCATAGTAAACATTACTGTAAAGCATACTGCTGTAACATGATAGATTATTACTAGGTATTTGATTTTGTGGCACATACAGTGTGAGACACAACAGATAATGATAATTATTCCTGTTTTCAAGCAAACAAGACAGCACAACAAACCTAACTTGTGATATCTGCTTTAGGGCTAAACGGCTGCTTCTTTTGTTCCTTTCTAACATTTCATTCTGGCACATGAACTTGTCGTCATTTAGTATATAAACTTCCATGTGTGGAGATCACCCATGGATGTCTGTTGTACTGAAAAGGATATAACAGCAGTAGTCAGTACTTTCACCCACAGTAGCTATGGAGCACAGTGATTTCACAGAAAAAGGCTTTCCATTGTATGTTCTTTAAAAAGAAGAAGTGACAATGCATATCCTGTTGTTGGAAACTCAAAAAGGATACAGTGCACCATTTCAAAACTAACAGTAAAACATAATGTGGGATTTTTCTTTCTTTCCCTTTTTAAAGAGTGCACACTGCTGTTTAGTAAAATTAAGAAACTTTTTTAAATTAAATTTGGAACACTGCTTATCTGTATGCAGCCATACTATCTATCTCGGGGTCACACTGGAGAAGAGCAGAGCAGTGTGCAAATAGCTGGAGAGCACAGACAAACACATAATTTGCACATAAATGAAAGAATCATTAAAACAAAAAATTAAATTTGCCTACTTTGACTTAGAACATATTTTTATAGCTGAAGCAAAGGTAAATGAAAAAGTGATGTGGGTGACACAGAGAGTCATGGGTAGCTTAAGTGTCAAAAATGAAAAACTTGAAATCAAAGTTGCCAGCCAACAGGAGTACCCAAATGTTAGCATTAAAAGTTTGTAGCACAGTTGTTTAAGGCTCTGCTAGGTCTAAAACAGCTTTTTGTTGCAATGATGTCAAATTCAAAAGGGGACATCAGTCAAAATCCCAACATTTTGGCAGTCCTGTCCATTATGAGTATCTCATACATGCAACAGTCAAAGACATATAGTGATGTCCATTATCGCTGTTAAGAGGTTTGCATTTAATTTTTTTTTTTAATTTTAAACTCTGCTTATCCTTAAACAACATGTGAAAAACAGAATGGTACCAAAGTTTTAAATGCATCTGTGCCGTGTAAAGTCTTTATTTGAATATGCAGCAAAATGCATTTCTTGGTAGAACAGGTATAATGTAACTGAACATGCAAAAGCTTAGAATAATCTGAGGCAACAAAACTGTCATTCAAAAATATAAGGTTAACTCCATATCAAAGGAGATAGTTACAAATATTCAGTATTTGACAAAAACTCAATGGCAGCAAAAAGGAGAGAGAAAAAAGTTGCCTATCCAAATCCACTCATGAGCAGTTTAATAATTACAAAAGACACAACATTTCAGTTGAGTGGAAGAGCAAGTTTTTAACAACATGTGAAGTGTTACCCTACACTGTAGGATAAGGTAAATGTAAATAAACCACTGTATCAGCACTTGGACACATTATTAAGGGCATATATAGTATTTTAGTACTGTATAAAATTTTATTGAAGCACTCATCCATAAATCCATCCCTTCTCAAACTTGGTTATTTCAGTGCAGGGTCATTAAAATCGGAGCTTCAATACAAAACAGGCAGCAATAAACCTTGGATGCAGCAAACAGAAACTAACTACCGTATATAAAGGTAACTCTATATCTTCTAAGGATGGTAAAACCTTATTTTCTTACAGTTTTTTACTTTCCTGTTTCTTTCACACAATGCAGCCCCTTTCAATTCTAGTGGAAAATATGATTCCATCTGATGGGAAAAACACTTCAGTGTGGTGTGTTTTTTGGACATTTGTGGTCTTTTTCGGGCAGCAAAACGGTGAATTTGTAAGCCAAGTAAATACTGTGTACCTCTGAGACTCACAATAAGTGGCAGGAAGAGACAGACTACCATTTATTTACTGTATATTCTTCTATAGTGGATAATATATTCTCCATAAAATCTGGAAATGTATACAACACCACGTGTTAAGTGTGAATTACTGCCAAAAGCATAACTCAGCCTGACACTGTGGTATTGGCAAGAAAATAGAGAAACGGTTATAGTGATGCACAGTGCAGTAGCCTGGTTTCATATATACCAATCCCTTTTTGCATTGCATAATCAAACAGATCATGACCATGTAGTTGGCTCTCATTTTTTCCCTTTGCGGTATCTTTACAGCTGCTGCTGCCTTGGCGATCTCTGTGTTACTAGATGCCAAAAACAATAAACATGTATTTTATCTGCTTTACTGTGTTGGAGCTCTCACAATACTGCAAATTTTTAGCTGAACTCCAATAGCTGTGATGCAATGCACAAACTGAGGATTTACAGTATTTTAGGATATTTTTTAGAATGAAAAACTTCTAAACTTCCCCATTCTATATACTTTATTGTTATTTTCTTTTACTTTAGAAAAAACAATCCCAGTATCAGAGTGGACCAAGCAAAAGAATTGCCAACCAACAATTGACACAATTTAGTTTACATGTTCTTCCTGTTTTTCACTCATGGCTCTTATTATTTTTCTGTATTTTGACAAGTGGTTTGGCTAGCTGACTATTCCTGCATGCTCTGGACCGAGCTTTTGTATGCTCTATAATAAATGAGTGTCCAGTTCAGTACTGGTTTCTGTAACTATTCCAAGTCACAACACTCCTTTAATTGTGAGAAAATGGTTTTCAATAGAAGAACAGATTAATAAATTAGTCAATGAGTAAAATACTACTATCCAAACACAATAAATTGTTGGGTGGCGCTCTGGTTCTTACACTTCACTATACTAGTTCATCACTTGTTCAGAATCCATTCATAGCTACCACAAGAGTGAAAGCATTACAAAATAATAGTATTTTAACAGAAGTCTATTCTTTGAAATTTAATCTAGTAACAGTAATGACAGCATCTCTGGTGTTAATATAATATTTTCTTAGAGAAGCAGTATATAATAGTATAGTTGGATCAGTTTAGGAAACTCATGGAAACTTGCCCTTTGTTCTACAAGTATGCCTGTTAATTTTCAAAATTTTACTTGGAATGTAAACTTTGTTCTGCTCAACACTCTCCCAGCCTTAAAATTACATTTTTAAGTTTTTACCTTGTGTTGTAAATTTCACTGTATTTCTTCAATGCATCATAATCCCGTTTGCTCTCCTCGTGGTATTATTCTCCTTAACTCCAGTTAAAACAATAAACTGCTTGACGAATACTGTAACATATTATCAGTTACATAAAGCCACTGTTCTTGTATTCTTGAAATATCCAAAAACAGAAACCATCCCTAAATGTAACCAGAACATAAGCACATAATTTGGAGACAAATGGTGTAAATAGCAGATGATTAGTAAGAATTATAGTTGAGGAACAGGTAGGCGTCAATTAATCAGACTATAAATACAAACTGAATGAAACCAAAATTCAGAATCTCAGGCTCAGACAAGTAGTATATAAAATCCACCATCTTTATATAAGACGTGTGCAGAACTCACTACAAAATTATAACTGAATTAACAGCCAAAAAAAAGAAAAAAACTAACTGTAAAATACAATTAAAAGGATCTGATTTTAAGCAAGGATGGGTATACCAACCTCATTACCCAGTTTACTCAATTTAAGAACAGCTAGTCCGTTACTATTTAAGCTGGTAATGTTACTGTTTATCTTCTCAATACTTAGCATTATGTATTGACGAGATTCGTTTAAAATAAATTCTTATAATAAATGAAGTAAACCTATAAAGTGTTACTTCCTGATCACAGCATACATCATTATTTTGGATTGAAGTCATCATCTGAAGCCAGATAAACTTGAACTTGAGAGACCAGGCCCAAAATTTGCAAGTAGGAATTTCAAGTTTGGGACATGCCTTCTTTCCGCCTTCCAAGTCAAAGATCAGAAATTACAAGTTCCAACTTTTAGTCAAATGCAGCATAACTCTACTATGCCACTGTTGCTCACCTCATATATACCTTAAAAAAATGGCATGCAAACAGAAGTTACAAACATTCTGCTCTAAACAAGCATAACACACATAATGTTACCAGATATGGTTTTAGTGTGCCCATCCAGCAATTCCATTATTAGCATTTTGATAAAAAAAAAAGCAGTTTAGTTTTTTATTATGGGGATCTCTATTTGCATAAGATGAGACAGCTTACATATTTGGTTCATATGTAATTCTGCACGATTTATGTATATGTAACACTAAGCTAGGAAAACAGAAATGACACCTCTCAGACTATATACATTTACCTCTTTACTACAGTTACTAGACACTTATTACTTATACTTATTTTGTCTACAAATTTATAGTTGTAGACAGTTACCTAATCTTAGAGATCAGCAGCATCTTATCCACTCAGACAATTAAACAACTTTTAGAGGATGACTACAAGAATATGCAAATTTTTCTTTCCCTTGCCAGTAACTGTCACCTCTCTATTTCCTGCATAATAAAACGTCCTACAATGCTTTGCTTTAAAATGAGATTAAAAGAAAAATTGCTAAAAACTGTATACTTTAATCACAATAAATTATTTATTATAATGATTGTTCCGATCATGTCAAAGTTAACAACACAAGGCTATGGTAACACATTCACTGAAATTACTACTAATTGACAGCTAGAAAATGTAAGCAACATATGAGAAAAACAATTATATCTGAGTAGAAATCAGCTATGCTAAACTTTATTTATTGAATGCTATGACTGCAATGGAATGACTACAAATAGACAGAGAAAACTGCACATTTCAACAATAACCTCAATTACTTTAAATCTCAGGCATGTCTCGAGAGCAGCAGTGAACTGGCTGAGATTTCATTTTGGCATAAAGCTCTCGGCTAAACCCTAATGCAGCCATTACATAACTTGTAAAGAGCCAAGTGAAAAGCCTTCACAAATGTGACTCTTGACAATGGGGACAGACTGGTTGAATGGAACCTTTTAGTACACAAAAGAAAAGAAGGCGTGTCAATCTCATGGAAGCTTCAACCATCTAATCAGGCTTTATGAGGGAGATCCTGAGAGTAGCCTTAATGCTAATGAGGATAATTGGACACTAGATAATAAGTACACTTGAAAAGGCACATTTAGGACTGACAGGAAACCATAATTACGGCAGATGTGACCAACAAATTACTAGGCTGCCGTGGTGGAAACCAGTGGGGACTATTTACAAATCAGAGCAACTTTCACAAAAACAGGAAAAGACTAATTGAAGATGAAGAAAAACCTTTATCTAGCAACCATTTTAAACAAACTACCACATTTAGCAGACCCTTGAAACCTATGTTAAGAGAATTCCATTCAAATTTAGCTCCTTGACGAATATTTCATACCTACATTTCATCTAGCATTGTGTACTTTGCCAAAATTCAATGAAACCTTCTAGCACTGAACAAAGATTTAAAAAAGGTAATATTCTCATATAGACATTAACATTTGCATACATTCTTGAGGTTAGAGATTAATGAACACACAGTTAAGTTATTAAAGAGAAAGTATTGCATTGGCCTAATTAGAGGCACTGTTAAAAGCAAATTAGGGCTTTCTGAGCTGAACAACTTGTTAGCTGAATTTAAATTAAATCTTCCCAAATGTAAATACCAGTATTCGATTAATATTTAGAAGATGACACATTCTTTATCATCTCCATACATAGATGGCTTCAAATCTAGTATCACACGAACAATGAATATAAAGATTCTCACAGCCCTTGTTGGCACAGCTATGTATCTTAAATCTTGAAACATACTGTCTGTCAAGTAAAGCATACGATAATAAAAAAAAAAAAAAAAAGAAGATATTTTAAAACATTAAAAAACATGCTATGGAACCTAATATTCTCCACAAACGATAATAAAACAAAAGGAAAGTTAATGTTGCAAATTAGAACCATTTTTTAAATAAATGAACATACTATATTCTTGTTGTATGCCAGAAACTATTCCCAATTAAATAAATTATTAAAAAAAAAAGCATTAGCAAGCCTTCCGGCACTTTATTCCCAGCATCTGCAAAATAATTTAAATATATATTAAGACAAATACCAGAGAAAGAAAAATCAATACAGCTTCACTACTGCATATAATGTAGAAGGGAAATAAATAAATAATCTTAATGAAAGAATTTTTTGCCACACTCAGTAATGAAAAGTAATAATTTTGGAAGAAGTCAATATTATTCAATGGAATCATTTCCTTAGGGTACTTTACTGGTTTATCCCATTATTTAATCAAGAAGTGTTCAATTATTGCAGGTCATGTTGTTTTCTGCAAGATGTAAATGATGGTTAAAATTAAAATATTATATTAATACACCTGATTCCACTTTTAAATGGGCTACTTCTAAATTTTTAGACACAAAAAATGGTTGTCCACAAAGCAAAGATGCAGGTTTAAACAGATTAGTGTATTGTACTACACTGCCTTTATATCATGCTAGGAATACAAAAAACTGAAAACAGTATAAAAAAAAATAACAATAAAAGAAGTGCCTATTACAATTGTAAACACTTTATAAAACAGAAATACATTGCATGTGTTATTCACATGAAATTAGACAAGTAAAAACTAAGATACTGTCTGGAATGATTTGAAAACGCTAACATGCTATATATAACATATTGAAACATGATATTTGCTAGGAAACCCTTGAAAACATAAATGACTTGCACATGTAAACAAAAAGCAAGTGCTTTAGCACAGGTATGGGCTTTGAGGGCATGAAATAATTAATATCCAATTATTCTTAATGTCTTTTACTTATAGAAATTCCTGAACAAAACAAGCTGCCCAATATGAAGGCTACTCAATTTGCTCATGTTTCATGAGGAACAACAACTAATAATGTCTATGTGTTGAATTAAAGTTCAATGAAACTTACAAAACGCTGACTCTGGATCATTTGCTGCAAGAGTCTATTTGAATTTGCTATGAGGTCAAATATCACTTTGTGTATCAAAAATGTGTAAAGTGATGTGCAAATCTAATTTAAAACTAATCAGATTAAAACATTTTGATTGACTGCTTGTCACAGATTAATAATTGGCTTTGTAATAACTACTTGCAGTTGAACTCAGGAAAGACTGAGGTTCTAATTGTTGCTCCCCCTAGCCTTCACTCTGAGATTAGTCTCAAGATGGCTTCTGTCTCTCCAATTGCCAAATTGAAGTTACATACACTGGGGGATTTTTTCGATCAATCTTTAAACCTAGATTCAGATGTAAGGTCTGTTAGCTGCTTCTGTTTCTTTAATTTAAGAACTTTAATTTCTAAATTGAGGTCTGTAGTTTAAAGATTAGAATTAGAGATGCTTGTACATGCTTTTATCTCCTTGCGTCTTATCTATTGTAAGGCCCTGTATACTGGTCTGAATAAATCCTCCCTTTTTCAGCTACAGTTAGACCAAAATGCTGCTGCCATTTTGTATGTACTGCACTGGCTTCTGGTTTACTACAGAACTCATTTTAACATTTTGGTGCTTACCTATACAGCTCTCTGCAGACAAGCTCCCGAGTATATTACTGGCCAAACAGCTTGTCGGGCACTGAGGCCTGGGCAACAGGGCCTCTTAGTCATTCCTCTCACCTGACTTAAGCTAAGTGGAGGATTGTGCTTTTCAGTCTGTCACGCCAAGGTTTAGAATAATCTTCTATCAGCACCGCACACAGCTGAGTCAGTTGATTCTTTTTGTAAGCAACTTAAGACATTTTTGTTTAAGAAGGCTTTTGAACACAGTTGAGCAGTTTCTGCTTGAACTGTTTCTTTAGTTTTAGTTTGTTCTTATTATTCTATTTTTTCTCTTTAGTTTTCTTGTTTTGTTTTATTTGGATGGCATTATTATGTGTTTTTATTGTACAGCGCTTTGTGATGTCATGTCCGTGAAAGACACTTTATAAATAACATTTATTATTACAATTTTTACAAAGAAAACAATTTTGCGCAGAAAAATATCCTTCATTTTCTTGAACCCACTCTTCAAGTAAAAAGGCACATCTAAAGAAGTCTACAAGCCACAAGTTTATTCTGTCTACAATGAAGTGTGGCAAGGATTAGGTATATCAATTCCCTTGTAAATAGCAATAAATGTAAAGCAATTCTGAGCTCCCAAGTTTTTCTTTTGGTGAAGCATTTCTAATCTGAAAGCAATGGAATCTTCCAAGACAGCAAAAGTGACAGGCACACATGGTCAGTCAATAGTTTGAAGAGCAGGGCAAAAATATTAACTACTTAAAGCAGCCTCTGTAGTCACCAGGCATGAGCTCAACTGAGCACTTAAGAAATTATGAGTAACATATAATTTTTTACATACTGCATTAATCATTAAATTAAGAAGTTTCTTGGCAGCATGGTGTTGCCTTCCCCCATTGTGATTTCTATCTATTGAAGGTTTACTAAAGCTATTCTTTTGGCTTATGTTTTGCTCTAATAAGATAACCTATGTATTTCTATTTCATCTGTTACCTGTATCCCTTGAATTTACTTTTATATGGTGCCCACTACAGCAAGTTAGCCCTCAGCTTCTGAAAAAATGTTGCCTGCTAGTGGATCCAAATAGATTGATGGATTTACAAGAAAAAAAAGCGTGGTCATAATCTTCCAAGGAATGCCTGCTTCAAATGACATGCACAATAATTGCTAGTGGAGGTTAATTTTCTGAATACTCTGAGAAAAATGGTATTAGTTTGAAAAATATTGTACTGAAAATATTTTTGCCCTGTATGTTTACCTAAGCCAAAATAAAAACAAAAATAAATCCATAGACTGAAACAAACTAGAAGCTTTAGGCAAAAGAGGTAACCAAAAAAACTGAATCTCAAGTTGGTTACCTAGAAGGAGACAAACAGTACAGATAAAAGGCAAATGCTTCAAGTCAAATGAGCTGATCAGTGGAGTCTCTCTCAGGTCTGTCCTGGGTTAATTTTCTGGTTTATATTAATGACACTTCAGTGCAGTTAATACAATTCTGAAATTAGCAGATAATACTAAAATTTAAGGGAATGACGACACCAAGGAGGCAGCAAAAACAATTCAAGAAGACTTGGACAAGCTTCAGAACTGGGTAAGCATTTGGAAAATGCAATTTAACATATTAAAGTGCTAAGTTGCTATCTATGTGTAGGCAGTGGAACATCAATCATAAACACAAGATGGTAGACACTGTTCTAAAGGAGGTGACCTTTGAAAAGGATTTAGTGGTTTACGTTGACAAATTTGCATTACCTAAGCAATGTTCAGAAATAATTGAAAGGCAAACAAAATGTTAGGTTATACCATAACAACCATTGAATATAAATTAATGGACTTCATACTCAGACTGCTGTCACAGATGGCCAGAAGCTCTGTATGGCCGGGATGCTAACATTGTGGAAGAACCGGGGGGCGGGGGGGTGTCACGTGGTCAGGGAATTATCTCCCTCAGGATGCAGTCCTGTTGGATTTTGTGCCAGCTGCCATGGGGCGCTGCAGAGCCCTACTTTGGACTTCTGCCACACCTGGGAGTGATTCCAGACCTCAATAACGAGCCACCTGGAAAACTCCCAGGTGTTGCTTAAAACGAACCAGTGGCCACTATTCCGAGGGCCAGAGTTGGGAAGGAGTGAAGGCGAATGAAAAAAAGAGAAAGAGAGAAGACAAAGAGAAGAAGGCACTGTGTTTATTCGTGCTTTTTCTGTACCGTGCTGCTTGTAGAATGATAATGGTACATGTGTTGTGTTTGGAACTTGTGCCTGGTGTCTGTCTGTGTTGGGTCTGGGAGGCTTGTTGCTGGCCACACTGTATAACACACTAGTGACATTGCATCTGGAGTTCTGTGTACTGTTCTGGTCACCACACTACAAGAAAGCCATAGCAGCATTTGAAGCTGTGCAGAGAAGAGCAACCATGTGCATCCCAAGCCTTAAGGAGATGTCTTAATGTGAGCAGGGGAGACCAAGTGGGGGCCTAATCATGGTCTTTACAATTCTCTCTATTATTAAAAAAAAATCTTGGAAGGTTGGAAGGAGATGAGACGAGACTTTCTCAGAGAGACACTTCCACGTCCTGTGAGACGAGTCTTTGCACCAAGAGACTTAACCACACTCAGGGCCAGAAATAAAACAAAGAGTAGATGATAAAGTTGAACGTCGTAAAGAATTCAAAAACGTTGGCACAGTACACATGCAGAGCAGGTTAGAGATAATGGAAGAATGAAAATTTGAAAGTCTCAAAAAAGGATAGTAAAAAAGACTGCTTAAGCACAAACAAACGGAAATTATTACTCGGTGAAATAACAGAACAGCGAAATGAGATTGAATATATTGTTCGGATTTAAACTTTAAGTCAGAGACTTGTAGACTGTCAAATTCGTGTTGCCATCAGAAAAAACAAGTAGTGTTTCTTCCCAATTAAGAGGCGTATCCACTAGAATTAAAAGATTTGTTGTTTGGTGAAAGTGAAATCCTACAAGAGAAAATTTCAAGCACGCACACAGTTCAATCATTTCTCAATTGTGTGAATGCTATTGTCAGACACATTTCTTGTAGAGAGAAAGAAACGATCGATATTCACTCACGGGCAGTTATACACTGCGTTGTCACAATGTAATTTCAAACACGGAATCAAAATTTAATGTGATATTGATGAAAAGGTAAAACCGAAAAGAGACTGAATATATGGACACAGGTGACAGAAGTGCATCACGTGAGATGCAGATCACGTGGCACAGCGGCAGCAGCAAGCCAGCAGCTGATCGAGCAAAGAGGAGGTTTAAAAAAAAAAAAAAAAACTACTTGTTTCCCATTGTACCACCATTTAAGAGGGGGTTTCGGATGAACGACCGCATCTCCTTGGGGTGCCCCTTAGTCTAAAATAGATTCAATAGTTTTTTCAAGTTAATGGTGAATCACATACTCAAGGACACTAGTGGAAACTAATCAGAACTGCATTTATGACTGAACCCAGGAAGCACTTCTTTACACAAAGAATTGTAGGAATCTGGAACAAAGTACCAAGACATTTGGTGGAAGCAGAAACCTTGACTACCTTTATGGAGTATCTGGATGAAATATTGGGACAGTTTAGCTATCAGCTAAAAAAAGAAGCTTGATTGACTAAATAGTATCTCGTTTGTCAGATTTTTTATGTTCTTAGCTGAACAACTGTTAATAGACAGATATTGATATCTTCCATTGATGTTAATCAGTATGGACCTCTTTGTCTTACTGGAAAGCAATGAAATGTCTATCTTTATGTATATGTATTATTGTATTTGTAAAGTTCTTATTTGAATTTTACGTGTGAACTGAGCCTGTACTGAAGTGATGTAGTGTTTAGTATTAAAAACAAACAAAAAAAGACTAAAGTAATTGGAAGTTATCATCTGCCTAGTTGTCTGTTTTGTTTCCGAGCCTTTTTGTTTTTAATCTCTGTCTCACTTGCCACTGCATCTGAAGGTATGGTAGGATGGAACTCATATGTGTATTTTATTTACTTTATATTTTTTTGGACAATGAACATTTTTAATGTTAAAAAAACTGTGTAGTGTTATGAATTTTCATAATCTTTAAAGTACTTTGCTACTGTACTTGCAAAGACAGTTAAATATAAATAAGTTGAATTAACTACTTAAGAATAAAAAGATGGAGACTGCCATTTTGCCGTAAATACTGCTTACATATGACTGAATTTAATTAGCTACACCTTGGGTAGTAGATCAGGCTTAAATGATTATATCTTCTGCTAAAGTGTCTGTGTTACTAAATAACACACCAAAGATAAATTGTTATCAGATTTAAGACTTGAAAATTTATATCATTTTTGGAATGAGTCAAGGTCTAAAATGAGGATAAGAAAAGCAAATCGATATGGTTTTAGCAAACTTTTTCCCTTAAAAAGTCCCACAAATAAAATATTGATCCTAAGTGTAAATTGCAAATCATGCCCCATTTCCAGATTAAATGTAATTATTATTTAGTTGGTTCACAGAACTTGTCAATTTTTGTTATCACTACATCTGCCTCACTCCACAAACATATGATATCACAAAAGCTTATTAAAGGTATTATCTACTGACTTTCTATAGGATTTTGTTATTCACAGTACAATGCATAATCAAATGGTGCCTGTATTATTAAGCCTCAGACTGTCCATTACAGACATTAACTCAAATATTATCTGAGGATCCCTTGTGATAGGTGGCATAGTGGTGTAGCAAGTAGTAATGCCATTTCAGAGCAATTGCTTTGATTTCCTCCTCGGGTAATGTCCAGTGAATCAAGATTGTACTTTCTCTCTTTGTTTTGACAGTTTGTTTTTAACCTTTCTCCCTTTTGACAATTTGAGAATTCCATATGATGGGTGACAGGTGGCTTGTAAGGTAGCTTGGTAGCCTGTTGGGAGTTATGCCTTCTGTGTAAACTTTGCATGTTCTTAATGTTTTTTGTTTCTTAGCCGAATCAGCAAATACTGTACACTGACATTACTGTGCTGCATTTTCTAAATGGGTAAACAGAGAAATACAATTCCTTTAGAAGACCTCAAAAATTGAATGTATTCAGAAAAGCACATTGGGCTTCCTGTTTAAAAAATGATGCAGATTATCCAAAGGGACTGTCATCCCATCCAAGACAAGCATAGTGTCTGACAACAAGAAACTGATCACACAACTATACAGATAATCAATATTAATGGACACCACATAGGGCTGCACGATTAATCTTTTTTTTCTCATGATAACGATATTTATGACCCACGATCAGTTAATAAATATCGTCGCGATTTTACAGTATAAAGACCAAACTGTTTTTTATGGGCTGAGTTTACGGATTGGACTGCGTCACTATGACGTTACTGCGTCTAGATTGCAAGCGCTTTCTGAAGCAGTAGAAGTCAATAGCAGCAATAACAGTCAGTCAGAATAAACATATGATGGCGGAGCAACGTGAGGAAGGTGCAGAAGTGCGACCGTTAGTTCCTAAAAAGGGGTCATACTCAGTTGTCTAGAACTATTTCGATTTCGAGGAATGTGATGTTGATCAGGTACGAGTCTTGTGCAAACTTTGCTCCTGTTCCGTCCAAACGTCCCAAGGTAACACAACAAACCTCATCAACCACCTTAAAAGCCACCACAAAGTACACTATCAAGAATTTCAACGACTGAAGGCACAAACAGCAACAACAAAAAATTACCAGCCATCCACAACACAGACAACAATATCAGGGACATTGTTCAACGCAATACCATATCTGCCTAGCTCGCAAAGACACCGGGAAATAACAGAGGCGATCATGTACCATATAGCCAAGGATATGTGTCCAATAACCACCGTGAGCAGTGAGGGGTTTAACAAAATGATCACAACACTTGATAAAAGATATAGCATTCCCTCACGCAACCATTTTTCCAATGTTGCGCTGCCCTCGCTGTATGCGAAATGCCGAAAAGAAATAGAAAGAGAAATTCTCAGGCTCAGCCTTGAATATTTTGCTGCCACGACCGACTTATGGTCAAGCAGAACTGCGGAACCGTATTTGAGCTTGACAGTTCATTTTATTGACAGCGAGTTTGAGATGAAAAGCAAGCTTTTGCAAACTTCGTTTTTCCCACAAGACCATACAGCGGAGTTTATTGCAGTGGGCCTCAAAGAAGCGATGTCCGCTTGGGGCTTGGTGGAAGAAAGACTTGCGTGCATCACAATGGACAACGCAGTTAATATGATTAGGGCAGCATCTGTGAATAATTGGCCGAGGCTACACTGCTTTGGTCCCAGACTTCATTTACCAAAGGAATAATCGTCATTATTAATCGTGATAAAAATTTTGAGCAAAATAATCGTGATAATCATTTTTTCTGTTATCGTGCAGCCCTAACACCACACCTTAATTTGTTTTCATTAAAATTCAGTTATCGTTGTAATGGATGCATCTACAATAATTTTACTAAAATATATGTGGGTTAACAAAACCAGTTCTTACATTAACATGAGAATTTCACTTTTTGAGCCAGACCTAGGTTCTAATCCTCTGCCATTTACTTCCTGTGTTTGTCTCTCCAATCCTACGATATGCTGGCCCAGTAATGGTATGAATGTGTGCTAATATTGCCTGCTAGTTTCTGTCTTGTTTCCACTTCTGCCAAGATTGGCCCCTGCAACAATTGAATGTACAAAGTGGGTGCAGAAAATATAAGCATGGATCCTCTTTTTATTTCTAAAAAATATCTTGCTTATCTGTTGTAACTGCACTGTTCTATTTTTATTCTGTATTTAAGGTTCTGCAAACATTTGCATGGAAGCAAACAGTTAAAGCTGAACCTGTTCATATTAACCTTTCTGCTCAGCTGCTTTGAAAAACAAAATTTAATAACCTGTGCCGCAGACAGTCTGTGCTTGAAATGCCAAGTGGTATAAAATGATTATCACAGATACGTAGAATCATTACATACTCAGCCTGAGTACAGCAGAAAAGTGGAGGCAATGAAAGTCACTTCGGAAGATGAGCTCAGCAAAAGTGTTTAATGGTAATAAATACAGTAATACTGCAATATTAATCCCTGACCATATGAGGAGGTACATTTTTAAAGTTCAACCAGGGAGAGAATTAAAAACATTTTGTAAGAGTTTGTCTGCTTTTTATCCCCCTATATGCATCTCTAGTGTGTCACAGATATTTTTCATTCAAAAAGCTATCGCATTAAAAGTATGTAAATTCTCCTCCATTTCTATGATTGGTGTCTCTAAAGCCCAAAATAGTACTTCTCTTTTTATTTTTGCTAGCCACCCAGCTCTCTTACACATTTTGCTAAAAAAGCACTTGGCACTAATAACACAGGCTACTACATTATTCACAGCATTTTGCAAGTGATGACATAACTTTGATCACTTCTGGCAGGCACTTAATCTTTTGCATAAACTATTAAGTGTTAAACTTTGTAAGGGAATTAATAGAGCAAATTAAAGCATCTTGATAGGGATAAAAAACAAAAGAAAATAATGATGACACATGTATCCATTAGAGAAACAAAAAAAAAGATACTAAAATCATATAAGCCTAGACAACATCTAACTTATTACAACACACACATTTATAATTAAATCAGTATGCTGGCAGCCACACATTGAAGGAGGCTGTCCAGCAGTAATCTTTGGCTTGGCTCTGCTGAGAGAAAAGTGGAAAATTAAAATAAATGGTTTCAATAGACAAAGCATTAAAATAACAACTGCCATTAGATACAGTAGCACCTGCATACATCCTGTCATTCACTACAGTTGTTGTTCAATGGATTATGCTACAACGTAGCACTTGGGTCAGAGGAGTGGAAAAAAAAGAAAAATTAGGACTTCAGCAGACACATGCAAAAACTTCAGCTAAGGAAATAATTAGCCGTTAACTTTAAAAGATCAGTAATTTATGGGCCTCCCAGCACCTCAAGTATTCTAACCAGGTTTCTGTCCCCATGTTTTTCTCCAGGTCCGATAACATCTCTGACATGCATTACTGTATAACACAATGGACTGGTACTTTATCTAGGGTCAGATTACTCCTCACACCCAATATTCCCAGAAACAATATTTAACTTTATAATGACTTTCTGTACAGAACATTACCTTAAAATGCTGTACAAGTAAACAATGGTACTCCAATTACTTCTATATATATTTATTTCCCATAAATGAAGCGCAGGTGGGTAAAGTGACTGTCACCCTTGTAGTTTACAGACCAGTGTTTAGACACTGTAGAAGTCAAAGAGAGATCAGAAGACTGACAGATTAAATCAAGTCACAACCCCATATTAATGGGCACCCATGAAATTGCGTTCCTTCAATCATGTAACAGATTTCAGTTTGTCTTACGGTAGCCATGACACCATTGAATGACACATAAAACAACCCCTAAACCAATGACACTAAATCTGCGGTCACAGCAACAAAATTTAAAGCATAGTCGATACAAAGAAAGCTGAGCAGCCAGGGAACAAATCAAGGACAAAGCGCCAGAGTCAGACAAACTGCTGTGCAAGATTAAACATTCAGCAGAAACAAGTAAAGTGTAAAATGTGTTACTCTGTGGCAGGGTTTTGACCAGTGCAAAGCAAGAACTGCATGCAAGGGAGATTTATGGGCAGGTGTTCTGCTTTGTACCATAATTGAAAACTAATCGAGTATAATAGTTCCAGAACACAAGAGCTTTTGCTCTTTAATTAATAAGAGAAATCAGGAACAAATCTGCCCTTATTACTAAGTGCAGAGTGGTTAATTGGCTCTAGATTGGCCACTCGTGCACTCAAACTGCTGATAAGCCTGAGTGTTTATTATCAGGCTTCTGGTTTAATATTTCTGATAATCGCTGGCCTTCACTTTCAGTGTAACACTAATTAATTTACAGAAGTTTTTCAGATTGCTCATTTGCCACATGTTTTTCAAGCTGGCATCACTTAATGATAAAATATATAGGCTTTTAATTAAAGATTTATGTCCGTAATTGAATTCTGTAAAGCATATGTCATGCAAAAGTGCCATAATCAGACTGGCATTAGTGGAGTCCCTATTGCCGTGCTCTCTGTTGTTCAGTTGAGTCAGTATGCAACTTTCACACTAGTCTTTGTCTACCATCTTAAATATGACTCTGTAAATGAGCACACAGTTGTAAATAATAACACACCATTGGCGTATAGTTGGAAACCACCAGGGGAAAACCCCCATGAACCAAGAGGTACACATTTCAAACAGCCTATGAATTGAACCCAGGGTCCCTTAACAATGCAATGATGACCACAATACTGCCACCTGTATTGGTTACCCTGAAAAATACACTGAATTACCTGATTACTACATAAAATAGCAAAAACCATAGGACAAATGAACAGAGGAACGGAAATGTATTTATTCATTTTATTTCTAATTTAGTGGATGATTATCTGTCAATCTTCTTGGCTGTCAAACTTCTTTTAGCAGCAAAATTTCCAACCATGTTGTTTGCTTCCTCTGTTGTCAAATCAATCAAATTTAAAGAGGCAGAGAACAGGAGTTTTGTTGATTTGGAACAGAATTGTTATTTCGCAATAACTACTGCATTATTTTACAAAAATCTATATATATAATTCACTAAGCCGGGAGACAAGTAGCCACCCATGGAAAGCACGACGGAAGGGGTGTGGATTCACTAAGCCGCCGACAAGTAAGCCGCCCATGGCGCACGCAGGAAGGAGCCATGCCCACCAACTCTAAGACCATTGGATACGACGACAACTCGCAGAGCCACGCCCACCAACTCGGAAGCGACGACTGGGAAAAAACGCCGTCATTTATGTTCGTCTGGGCTAGAGGCCACATGCATCTCTGAGCCACGTTGACTTTTCATTAGTCAACCTCAGTCGAACCTCGGTTCACACAGAGGCAGCGCGAGAAAGAGACAGAGGCGCACACACACAGGCAGCGCCAGAGAGAGACAGAGGCACACAAGCAGCCCGAGAGAGAGAGCCGCGCACACACACGGGCAGAGCCAGAGAGAGACAGAGGCACACAGGCAGGCAGTGAGAGAGAGAGCCGCGCACACACACACAGGCAGCACCAGAGAGAGACAGACGCAGAGAGACAGAGGCACACAGGCAGGCAGTGAGAGAGAGAGCCACGCACACACACAGGCAGAGCCAGAGAGAGACAGAGGCACACAGGCAGCCCGAGAGAGAGCCGCGCACACACACGGGCAGAGCCAGAGAGAGACAGAGGCACACAGGCAGGCAGTGAGAGAGAGAGCCGCGCACACACACAGGCAGAGCCAGAGAGAGACAGAGGCACACACGCAGCGCGAGAGAGAGCCGCGCGCACACACACACAGGCAGCGCCAGAGAGAGACAGACGCAGAGAGACAGAGGCACACAGGCAGCCCGAGAGAGAGCCACGCACACACATGGGCAGAGCCAGAGAGAGACAGAGGCACACAGGCAGGCAGTGAGAGAGAGAGCCGCGCGCACACACGGGCAGAGCCAGAGAGAGACAGAGGCACACACACACACAGACAGATAGATAGATAGATACTTTATTAATCCCAAGGGGAAATTCACATTCTCCAGCAGCAGCATACTGATACAATTAACAATATTAAATTAAAGATTGATAATAATGCAGGTAAAAAAACAGACAATAACTTTGTATAATATTAAATGTTAACGTTTACCCCCCGTCCCACCCCCCACAGGTGGAATTGCAGAGTCTCATAGTTTGGGGGAGGAACAGTGACAGCAGTCTGTCGCTGAAGCTGCTCTTCTGTCTGGAGATGATCCTGTTCAGTGGATGCAGTGGATTCTCCATAATTGAAAGGAGCCTGCTCAGCGCCCGTCGCTCTGCCACAGATGTTAAACTGTCCAGCTCCATGCCAACAACAGAGCCTGCCTTCCTCACCAGTTTGTCCAGGCGTGAGGCGTCTTTCTTCTTAATGCTGCCTCCCCAGCACACCACCGCGTAGAAGAGGGCACTCGCCACAACCGTCTGATAGAACATCTGCAGCATCTTATTGCAGATGTTGAAGGACGCCAGCCTTCTAAGGAAGTATAACCGGCTCTGTCCTTTCTTGCACAGAGCATTAGTATTGGCAGTCCAGTCTAATTTATCATCCAGCTGTACTCCCAGATATTTATAGGTCTGCACTATCTGCACACAATCATCTCTGATGATCACGGGGTCCATGAGGGGTCTGGGCCTCCTAAAATCCATCACCAGCTCCTTGGTTTTGCTGGTGTTCAGGTGTAGGTGGTTTGAGTCGCACCATTTAACAAAGTCCTTGATTAGGTCCCTATACTCCTCCTCCTGCCCACTCCTGATGCAGCCCATGATAGCAGTGTCATCAGCGAACTTTTGCACGTGGCAGGACTCCGAGTTGTATTGGAAGTCCGATGTATATAGTTACAGTTGGTGGGCGGGTCTCTGTTAGTTGCTTTTGCGAGCGGGCACATGACCAGGCAGTGTGTATGCTTCGAGAGTGAAGGTGGACGCG
This sequence comes from Erpetoichthys calabaricus, assembly GCF_900747795.2. Taxonomy (NCBI): domain Eukaryota; kingdom Metazoa; phylum Chordata; class Cladistia; order Polypteriformes; family Polypteridae; genus Erpetoichthys; species Erpetoichthys calabaricus. Next base: position 143,251,665 of record NC_041396.2, read on the forward strand.
ACAGCACCATCTAAGAAGAATCATATTTGTCGTGGATGTGAATCGCTGTATGCAGCATGTAAAACAGTTTGCGAGGGGTATTCCATGGCCTTAGCAGTGTCTGTACTTCGATGTGAATCGATGTATGCAGCGTGTAAAACGCTGTATTGTATGTTGCCCTCTCCAGAGTTGCATCTTTTCATTCACCTACAGTCGTATCCTCAAAACCAACCCCATTTGGACAACTGTGTCTTTCAGGAAGTGTTCACCTATCAATACATAATTATGCATGGGTTGGCTAGTATTTAACTATTTCACAATAATTATGTTTTTTGTGGCAAAAGGTTTGCATTATTTCACAAAGCATAGTGTCTAGTTCTACTGGTTACCATCATGCACAAATGTGCTTGGCTATCTAGTGACAGCTATTGATGGAGACATAAAGCACTCTCGTATCTTGCAACCATGTAAGAAGAACTGAACAAAAGTTATTGGTATACATTTGGTTTAAATCTGGTTAAAGTTAAGTAAGTTTAATACAGGTGACTGGTAGTGCAGAACTAGCATTCCTTCCTCTGAGCACCAGGGTCAGCATGGTTTTTGCAAATTCTCCCCATGCCTTTGTGGATTAATTGGTATCAGTGAGAATGCTTAACTGTGCATGATTGTCTGTTTAATGCTGAAAAGGTGTTCGTAATATTTCTCAGTTAACTTAATACATTTACTGCATTATATGCTGTGAACTTGAGTCCCCAGGGATTCGTGGTGTGAACATTGGCCACTGCGGCACCAGATAATACTCTTTCAAAACAGTATCTATAGCCAATAACAAAATTAAAACTAAAATTAAACTTTATTTATAGGTTTTTATTCCTAAAGTGCATGTAAGCACAGTCTTTTCTGTGATTGAAATGATAGAAATTGAAATAATTGAAATTGTAATAATCATTTACTGAAATAATGTGATTTACTACAAAAAACTTTTTTTGAGTGTCAGGAATAAGGTTCCATATATCTGTATCATTAATATAAATAAAATTTGTTTCGACTAAAGAAAAAGTAGAAGAAATATTTACTACAGATGCTTGTTTTTAGTTAGTTTTTTTTTTTGGTCCTTGAGGTAGCTTTAATCCATTTATTATATGGACTGTTTCGCCAAGACATTGCTTTGTTATTTTAGGAGAGTCTAGCATGCATAGCTTGTCAAGCGGCCTTTTAGCAGCTCTTCTGTTATTTTTGTTTATTTGTATAGTCAGGCTGGACCTAGCATGTGCCAGCCATCATACTTCTAATTATTTTTTTTAATTGTCCAATCACTTTTCCAATGGAGTGGGTTTGTGCTTTATTCCGCTGAATAAGCCCCCATACCACTGTAATCCTATTTGTCAATGTGGTTGCCCAATTTCACTACCTAGTGTAAATTGTCTTTTTCTTTCACCAGTCTTGACCTTTCAATCCACTGAACAAAACAAATCAGTGAATGTTCTCTTTCTGTTTGCCTGTGCAAGTGGCCAATTTGAATGAAGCATCAGCTGCCTTCAGTTACTTCTCTGCCTGCTTTTCCTCACGGTTGACAGATGTTTATTAGTGCTGCCCGCAGCACCATTCATTCGGCTCTACTGAAAACTGTTTTTTATTATTCTGACTCAAGACTCTGATATATTCCTTGCTTTGCTTGTGATCCCTTCCTGTGCTGAAATCCCTTGGCCCCTTACTTACTCAAAATCACAAATATCATTTCATCAGGTTCTCGTCTAATTTTGATCAGACATGTGGCTGTTTAAATCTCAGTGTCAATGCTATGTGTTATGTGTGATGAAGGGTATCTGGTGTGCTCCATGGCATTAAACGAATAGTGTCCATTTAACATTTTGCACTAAAGAGAAAAAGCAATAGCCTCAAAGAGCCAGCTAACATATGCTAGTAGGGCAGTGAGGAAACAAAGTTAGCCGGCTCAGTCTGGGGATAGAAAAACACCACCCTCCCAAAATACTACTGCCTAAAAAAAGCACAAAAACTACAATGCTTCTTTGAACCACTAATCTGGTGGAAAAATAAAGTAACAGTTTAATCTTGCTGATTGTGACAGACAATCTTCAAGAAACAGCTTATTCAAAGCAAAAACCTTCTGTGTTTTCTTTCTCTTGCCAGCATGCCACTCAGAAATTGAAAAGCAGTTTAGAGACCATTAGGTGGCAACATTTTTGTAACCAGACAATATCTTTGCATGCAAGGATTCTGATTCTGCATATAGTTCATGGAGTTGAGAGCTCAAAGGTGGACTACTTAAGAGTTGTTCAAAAGAAGGTTAGTGCATAAGGTGCCTTTTTCTAATAGAGAGATTCATGATGTTTGAACTTAATTAGCAAAACAAATTGAACATGTAAGTTGTCTTATATAGAGGGTAATGTGGAAATTTAGGGTCCAAGATAAAAATGCAATTCAACAAACAAGTTGTACCAACTGCTCTCAGTGGAGACCTGTTACAAAAAAATTTACAATAACAAACCCAACATCCCAGCAATGGAGACATTAAACTTAAAAGGCAACACCACAAACTGAGCACAGAATCTAATATATGTTGAAAGAGTTATCATTTATGGAAGGGCTAATAAAGGAAATTCAACAATCATAAAGTAATGGGGGGAAAAAAAATGATTCTTGAAGTGCACTATTTTAGTGAATGTACTGTAGGTCTGCAGCACCCCTGCCATGGGCTCTTATTAGCACATTTCATAACATACTAAGTATAAAGGAAATCTGGTAAGAAAAGGACTGTGCCAATTATCATTGTGATTAATTCTATATATGTCTCTTCACATTTCTGTTCAAATCTGTTATAAAATAAACTGGAACCCTTATTAATAGCAGATACTATGTATAAAACGTGACCATTAGGCATAGATTCTCTAGCATTTATAATGATGTAGTCAACCGCAAAGACCCATTTCAAGCTTGCGGAATTTAACACTAGAATCCCTGAAGCCTAAAAAAAAATCATAATCCCAGCCCACCTTAAATTCCTTCGCACCTTTCCCTCAGTGTCTTTTGTTTTGTAAATGTGTCGATCAGCACAAGCAGCCTGCTATCCCATCCCCCCCTCTTCATGGAGCTCAATTCGGGCAAAAAGTTCTCCCAGCTCAAGCCAAGGCTCCTTATCTATGTGTGAGGTGCCTGGAGTTGTATAGGGGAAATAATACAGTATATCGTTATTTGAAATACATGCATTTCATGTGTGTTCAGTGTCTACAAAGATCTGGGTAAGTGTAGGATGAAAGGAAATGCGAGGCAAGAGATGTTGAACACATACCTAAAGCAGAAACTTTTTCCATGTTATAATAATAATGGTGTGAGGTGTATAATGTGTGAAGACTTTAGTTCAAATATCAAATAAACATGTGCGCTTTTATTCAAGAATATAACCAAAGTAAAAAAAATATATATATATATTCAATTTATATGTTGCTGTCAATGAGTTTCAAATCCAAGCTCAAATGTCAATCGACAGAAGGCTAATACATATTCTTGGATGGTGCAGAGTTAAGAAATGCTGCCTTATAACCCAAAGGTTACCGGTTCAAGACCCGGTGCTTTGCGTTTTGAGTAGTGAGCTGCTATTATTATTATTACTATAATATAATAAAAACATACATTTCATTTGAGTCTGTAACACCCAGTGTAAATTGTGGCTACTTGTAAAAGCTGGTGCTTTTTTTGTATATCATTCACTTTTATTCTCTTAGTTACGTTCACGTGGTACAATGAACTTGCTTCTCCTTCTCCGAGTTGATGCCGTTTATGTACATTCTCTTCACAAGAGCAGCGATGATCACAGTTGGTACTGTGGCTGGTACCTGCTCAGAACTATTTGTTGCAGCGGCAATCAAAAATACAATGTCCCGTGACCGTTATCAGACTGGACAAAGACAGAACCATAACAACAGACAGCTTTTTCACAGCGCTTTCGCTGGCTAATAGACTGCTGCACCGCAACACAACTATGCTTTGCATCATAAGTAAAATGGGACTTCCACCAGCAGTTAAAGTCACTTTAGTACTACGAGTTTAATAGTTTTTCCGTAGGCTTCAGTGATTCTAGTGTTAAAGAAAAAAGTCATAGAAATGGATTATCCAGGGGTACAGAAATCAGTTTTAAGGTTTACCTTATCCACAGAAAGAATCACAATTTCAATTGTTTTAAATATGTTAGGATGAAGATTATCAAAAAAATTGGTCAGTTTACTTCAAGGCAGTTGCATGTTTTACTATTGACTTATATGATGATGCCCTTCATGTTACCAACATTTAATATCTTTATAACATGTAATGAAAGTGAAGTCACTTGTAAACAGAGAAAAAATGTGCACACCATTTTGAAACACGGTGGAGCACAGTGGTTTATGTGCCAAGTAAGTCTTTGAACATAGGGCCAACACAGGTTGTGGTTGAGCCTGCCTGGCATTGTAGCTCTCTTTGCATTATGTCTTTTAAAAACTAGACCTCACTTTGTCCTCTAGAACAGAAAACAGTGGAAGGAGATCCAAGTGTATGTGTACTTACTACATTATGCACTACAACTAATGAAGGGCTTTCACAAGATTTTGGGTTGTAAATTGTTTTCTGTGAATGTTTCTGGTTACTGACATCAAATGAAATAGTTGAACAGCTTTGTTTTAGCATCCCTTCCTTTTACAAAACTTTCTATTCTTTTCATCTTGTACTTATCAATTTAAGAAAGGGGAGTATACTGTATTTTTATTGTAGAAGTGACTCATTCTAATCGTTCACACCTGATGCTGCCAGAGTACACTTCAGTTTACTGTATCACAATACTGGATTAAGCTAGAATGGAGATTTTATTGCAATGCTATACATTGATTCAAAAAATTTAATTTTTTTGCCTATTTTTCTAATGAGTGTATATTAAAATAAACTTAATTCCCCTTTAATGTGATTGTGCTTGCCTTCCATGGTGTTGACACCCTATGACCCTATACTGTGGGTTTGGTAAAAGGACAGAACAGTTAATGCCATACTACCGCTCCCTGGATACATGCATACATGCTTTTATCATTTTCTCTGCTTGAAATAATAGGCAGTCTAATAAATTATACAAAGATATTCACAGGCAACAGAAGAAATGGCTGATACAAACCTGCACTCACTTTGCAACCCAATTAACTCTAAGAAAAAAAAAGACTTCAGCTTGTTTTTAAAACATTCAAATGAAGGGCCTATTAAATGAACTCGGTACAGTAAAAGCTTCCATCAGCAATGATGTTTTTACATTAATGAAATCCTTTAGAGAACAGTTAAATAGCTTCTGGAGACAAAGCTGATGGGTTACTTGCAATTGAAAGTTACACTTGGTAACCTATCGTGAGGAAAGAAAATAAAGAACAATGCAAACAGAGGCCTAAATCCAATAAAACCTATCACTTCAAGATATAGTACATCCTTCTTTTTCTATTTGGCAAAAATGCAGAGGTGACCAAGGACTACTAAGTAAACATCTGTTTCACATATGCCTGCAGTGTGTTAATATACCCAACAGACTCAATAAAACAAAGACAGCAGTGTGGCTACTCTTTTCACAAACTGATTACAAAACAAAAAGAAAATGCAGTATGACCAAGTCTGACCTTGGCCAAATATAACATTTGATCTTTGCAAATATTGTGAATTTAAATAACACAAAAAACAAACTCTCTGCCTTGTTCTATTAAATACATATACATGTGTATGTATTTCACAGATGGTAGTTTATTTCACCACTTAAATAATTCAAAGAAACAAGTTTTACTTTCATTTGCAGTACGAGCACAAATATAACCATATGAGGTGATAGACTTCAATCCTGCATCTCTAAATCACTCAGTGCACTTAAACCGGCTCTGTTCCAAATCTAAGCGTATGTATCTTAATAAACTGCATTGTACTACGTAGACCTATTCCAATAGCTGCTCTTTTACTTTGTAAAACTGACTTTGATGGCTTTGTAAAGGACGGTATAATAGCAGCCTGCATACATGATTATTACAATGCTGCAGCAGTAGTCCAGCTTCCTCACAACTCCAGGGACCTTGGTTTAATTCCTGAATGCATTTTCCATGTTCGCGACAGTTTCCTCCACACACAAGTGGAACTGGTGACTCTAATCTTGCCCTGTCTCTCTGTTACCCTATATAAAGTAATTATTATTCGTCAAAAAATGTTAGGTTCGAACAAGGATTCCTAAATAAGCAAGTATTTAGTTAGCATATGGGCCACACTGTGGTGCAACAATAAATGCTACTTCCTCACAGCTTCAGACATCTATGTTCAGATCCCAGCCTGTTTGTAGTTAATGTGGAGGAATGTTTTGTGTAGGTTTTAACTCTGGGTACTTCAGTTTTCCTTCCATATCTACGCAAGATGGGCTCAACAGTCATTCCAAAATACTCCAGCGTGAATGAATAAGTGAGTGAGTGAGCATGTGTGGGTAAAAATGCCCTAGTGATGAACCTGCACTCTGAGCACAATACTGCAGAGAAAGACAACTATTCTGTAACACAGAACTCATCAAGTGGCATGAAAAGTGGATTGATGCATATTTAATATACAAAAGATAAGTACATCTATAGCAGATTTATATTTCCATCAAAGATCTCAATTAAATACAATTAAAATACAATTTCAAACAAAAAACGGATGCTTGCAGAATTTCATGTACTATGTTGTGGGGCGACAAAGTCAGACCTGAAGTCTATAGGACTGAAGCTGCAATTCCTCTCTCTGACTCCATTTTGGTGTTCAATTACATGTGGAATTGTATGATTCTGTCATGTGGTTCACTATAAAAGTTACAATATAACTAAATCTTAAATATTGATAATATAACTACTGCAGTTGAAAACAATAATAGAAATGAAACTTCAAAAATTAAAAACACCTATTACGTTAATTTCTACTACATATAACATTTTGGAAAACTAAATACATGTATCTAAGAAGAAGACTACATTTATTTATTTTTCAGAATGTATGATGCATGAAAATACAAACAGAAGAAGCACACTGTACCACTGTTAATTGCTGCTGCCTCTAAGCTCCTGGAAACTGGGTTTAAATTCTTACCTGGGCACAGAGTATCCTAAAGAATTTTACTTATTATACCCCAGTATACCTATTTCATCCAAAAGACATGCATAATGGATTGCCTGGTGAATTTAAATTGACTCTGTGTGACTTGGTGTGAGTACATGAGAGTGCCTTACAAAGGGTTTGCTTACCATCTTGCTCCCAGACTATCCCTGTAATACAAAAAAATGACTCAAATAAAATTTGAAAATGGACAAATTGAGGGGTTGAACAAAAAAATAAAAACTACTAAGTTGATTCATTATTTTCAGACATCTTAAATTTAGCGACCCAAAAATAGCCACTGGGGTAACCAAAACATTACTGTAAACACTGTAGATAATAACATTATAAAATTATCTGTGAAAGTTGTGGTGATAATGATGAAACTTTAAATGTTTACTCCTCCCTGCATTAATCACTCAAAATAACAACACTAACAAAACGAACATTAGAATAGGTCATGTGAGGTTCAAGATTCGCAACATGCTTGAACCCAAAAATTACATTAATGACAAAGTATTGCATTGCAGCCCTCAGGAACATAAAGAGCACTTTTTTTTTTTTTTTGAAAAGTCAAGAAGAAAGGCACGTTGCTCAAAGCCTTTAATCGCATGCTGGTTCCATGGCAGCACAGTTCGTCATTAATTCATAGCTTTGGTCTGGGTATACCATGGAATTCCCGTATCCAGGTATGGAGTGCTTGTGAATCAGACACATTGTGTTTATAGTAAACTAAACTGCATTAAAGTATGTGTTACATGTTGTATCTCATGCTACAAAATGAGCTATGAAGTCAGCCTACACATGAATAGAAGCATGGATGCCAAATCTGCAAAGTAATTTAATAATGATCATTTCTTTTTTTAATTTACATTATAGGGAAGAAATTATGTAGAGCTATCATATTACAGAATGCATTAAATAATTACCAACCTACAGCAATTAAACATATATTAAAATAACACATTTTAAAAATAAGAAGTTAATCTGTTAGTGACAATTTTGTTAGATAACTGAGATAATGTCAATATCTTCACCTAAAACAGACAACACTAATGCAGCAGTTTCAGCTGAACTGATAAAAACCCTGAGCTTGAATGTCTGTGACAGGTTACAAATATCAGGTTCAATGTTTGACATAATTTGTCTTGTGTTTGCCCTTTCACTAATTTCCTGACCATTTTTTCACATTTGTAATTGTATCTCAGTATTGAAACCTTTTAAAATCAACGACAATGTTCAGAAATGCTGCAGCTAGCAATTTTAATTCTTGCTAGAGGTAAACCAATCCGTTTCTTATTCTAGCTACACCGTATGGAACAACTTGACTTTCACAGCAAGATGAGTGGTGGGTGATGAGTGACATTTTGCTCACTAAGCCAAACAAACTTGTCAATTATCAGCCATACAAGAAAGACAATTCTGTCATGTAAAAGATTTAAATATCACAAATTAAAGGCTGAAATGAACATAGAGCAAAAGAAAATTTAAATGAAAATAAGAACTAGTATTTTCTGAATGCTAAGTGGTGATACTGACATCATAAAGTCATTTAAATCATAGATCCTTATGAGGGAGCGTTGTGGTTTTCTTCTATTGAAGTTATTGCTCTGTTTTTGGTTCTTAAAAATTCACTTTTTCCTCTATTTCACTTTTTCAGTTTATAAGTCTCTTATGTGACTAAGGAAGGATTAAAGGTTAAAAATGACTTTTGTAAATGACCTAATTATGTATTTATTAATTTTGTTAATATATGTTTTAGATGTAAAGTGAATTCCATCTTTTACCTATTTACATGATGATTAAATTTCTAATTAATATGTTAAGGACTTCTCAACTTCAAAAACTCAATGTGAAAATAAGCAAGTAAACAATTGGTTTGCTGAGATTAAAACCAACATGTTCTAATCAACATATCCTTCACAGAAATTGCAAAAAAAAAAAAAAACACATTAATGTAACTTGTCTTTAGATGTAAATGGAAAAACCACAGACATGAGTAGAATTTTCAAATTTATGTGATTAATTATTAATAATAATAGAAATAAAGTGAATGCTCCACTTGGACTGGTGCATGTACTAACAGTTTAGGACTCCATTTCGAAGGACACTCCACATCAATGAGTAGTTCAGCTGTAATAGCCAGAATGGCTTGTGATCTTAGCACCCAATAAATAGTTGTATACACTACAAAATACAATATTTAAGCTCCTACTTTCCTTAGGTACAGACTTGTCCATAACTCTTGTGGAATATATCTGTTTTTTATAGCAATTTCAGTATTGCAAAATACCACATTTTACTCATGATGCAACAAAGAAAACTGGAACAGTTATTATTTAAATAAAGTACAACCGATACGGTAAAAGCTACTAGGCAGCAACAGTATAAGACAGAATTTGCATTTTCCTGTCCACCATGAGTGGCTTTGGACTCTGTTCTGCTCTAACTTTTTGGCCATCAAGCTTCACCTTTACTGAAAGGTGTACTTCGTTTACCTCCAGTTTTCTACTGACACACAATATGCTGGGTACATACAGCAGAGAGGACACAATTTGCAACCAAGCATCATTATTTGTCTGTAATCCACAATACACTATAGAAATGATATTATCCTATAAGTCACAAGCGAGAGATTTACTCAAACATTTTCAGGAAGGTGATGGAGAAAGAAATCTACTGAGGTACTGACACACTAGTGATAACAGCTCATCCAACCATCATCCATTTCTTAATATTCTGAATTCAAGGCTGTAGACAGCTGGAGCCTATCAGCAGCACTGGATTCAAGGCAGAAATCAACCCTGGGCAATACATTTTACTCTCACCCCAAACATTATTCAAACTGGGAAAATTTAGATTTTCATATTAGCTAACATGTATATCTTTATAGGTGGGAGGATAACCGGGTAACTCACAGCTATATGATCAAGGAGAGAATTTCAAAACTTCACAGAAACAGAGGCCACCAGGAGCTGTGAAGCAACATCAGTAAACACAATTCCACCATGCCTTCTCAATGATAAAGTATAAATATCATTTGTACGACACTGCAAACAATAGAAACAGACTTCTGAAATGACAGCACATAACTTTCTTTAATAACTAATGAATATGTATGACAACAAGTTGATATATTGCTTATATAGATGAAGTGTCATTTACATACAAGAAAAACTGCTGAAATCACTTGTGACCTCCATATAAAAATATATGGTAAAGAATTATGCATAGAAAAATACCGCAAATACGACAAACATTGTTACAAAAGTCTTACTTGTTTTGCAAAAATGGTCACTTATTTTAAATTAACACTAAATATGCAATGTGTGAACATGTACAGAAGCTGGCTTTTTTTTTTTTTTGAAAGTTGCAGCATATGTTCTGGCACATATATGGAGATTCCTTCTAGGGTACATGGGAACTAATGAACATCAGACAGTCTGGACTTGTTATAGGAATGCTGGTGTACAATTTGATCCCAATAAGTAAACCAGTCTGTGCCTAAAATCTGATTGTAGTATTAAAAGATACTGTCATACGGCAGATGCTACCATCATAGACTCCAGCTCTCTGAAACCCTAAAACTGAACATATGTATTGGTGCTTCTTGCAAAGTTGGTTTCTGCCTTGCATTTCTACTGCTGAGATAGGTGCAAGCTCTCTGTGACTTTGAACTGGACAGGCAAGTTAGGAAATGGTTGAAAAGAATGTAGTCCAGATATTAGATAGACAGGTTCATGGAAACAGTGATAGTAACCACTTATATGTGTATACATAAGCATGAAGTTCCCCCCAATATTTAGTCACCTTGTACTGTACATTAACAAGCTGTAACAACAAGCAAGCTGTAACATCTGGACTACACTTTTAAAATATCTCACTGTGACTGCTCTCTTATTTTAGCTGACTCAGAATTTGCTTCTTTATGTGTACTTGATGGGAGGTGGTTGCTACTGTTTGTTATAAAATTTCTTGAGTTTCTGTAAAAAGCTAAATATCTCCCTTGGAACAAGTAAAGTTTGAATGTGTATGAGTTCTTTCTACAGTATCTATCCATCTATCTGTCTAATTCAGTCTCCATTTGTTGAAGCTCCTGTATTAAAGTCAACTGGCTTACACATATTTTAGAATATGCATTTCAGCAGACAATCTTCAGATTGTTTTGCCCAATTCACAATTTAGAATAATCCTTTAAACTTCAAGTCAAATTAATGATGTGCAGTTTCTTCTTGAATAAAAATGACTGATGCTTCAAGAGGCACTGTTCACTTTTTTATGAATGGCAAATTAATCTGAATATGGTAACAGAGCTGCTATAATCTAATACCATATTCTCTGTAGCCTCTGCGGTTATTCATCAGTGAATTCACTGCTGTCCCTGTGGGAATGCTAGAACTTGCCACTACACTTGCATGTGTCCAGTTGATCTTATCCAAAAAAAATAAATTGACCGTGTCAATGAAAAAGAAATATTAGGATTTTTTCCTTGTTGAAGACCTACAGGATTAACTGTTACATCAAGAAAAACAGATCTTCATGTATATATTGGATTTTTCTTTAAACCTTAGCTGGTGTGATTGAATTAACAGGAATTAGGTATTTAGCACAGCTACATGAAGGGAAGGAATTAGACAGACCCTGCATTCTAACAAACATTAAATTGTTAATGCTGTTCTTGCTGAGTCACAATAAAAATGCACAGGAAATTTGATCTAATAAGTTAGATTCCAAAAGCAAGAATGTGTGCCAAAGAGATTGCTAAGCAGATTCCAAAGGTATGACTATACTCAAACCGGCAAAAATGCATGGGGAAAGGAGAGCAGCTAGAAGAGAATAAAGAAAATAATGCTCCAATTAACCTGAAAATGGGAAAAAATGTGCCCTGAGGGTTTGACTCTCAGATTGTGAAATTAATATGTTAAAGAAAAATAAGTTCATTAAAAAGTTTTCTTTTCTTTGTTACCTAGGAAAAAGAAAGAGGCAGTCAAATGTCTTGAGATATTAGAAACAAGTGAGAAGACAGAAATGAGCATACTGAACCAAAACAATATTATGCAAAAAGCACATGTGATGATTGTTCAATGAGAGAACAGAATGTATTTGTGAAAAGAATACTGGAGGAAAAAGTGTACAAAGTCCATCAAAAGTAAAACAACTACCCCCAGTGGTGAATACAAAACAAATCATTACAATAAAAAGCATGTATATACATTAGTGTTATAATTTTAAAGCACTAGACACAAATATGGACATTTCTCACTAAATTCTGTACTTGCAAACCCATTCTCTTGTGGTTCTGATTAAAATCACCGAAAACAGAACAGAAGAGTGACACTATAACATGTATTGGATGAAGTAAACAACTCATTTAGGAAGACAGTTCACAAAAATGATGGTACCTAAACTCACTTTTTAATGGCTCCATGCCCAAACAGAGGAGGCAGGGTGCATTTGCTGTACATTAATCACAGACATATTCAAGTTGCACTCCGGAACTTTACAAAAGAACAGCAGTCTTTGTCATTTCTAATGCATGCCACAATCCTTGAGGAACCCTCCAGAAATTTAAGTGTTAAAACTTCATTAAGCTTATTTGTTTTTTATGATACTGAAAAGACAACACATGTTGCTGTGATTCATTATCAGTACAACCTAACTGACTGCTCATAATCTTGGGGGGTGGGGGACAATTTTAATTTATTTATTTATTTATTAAAAAGGAAGTACTATCTAGTTAAATTCAGGGTGCCTTGTCTTCCATTACCTAAATTCCTAATGAAATACCCAAGTGATATTCATTCATGTTCTGCTTCTTGTGAACGCTTTTTAACTTTTGTGATGTGCTATCAGTTACAACTTTCATACTTAATCTAAAATTACAAAACTTCTTGGCTGAAACTGGAACATACATTACCATATTGTTCTAATTCAGGTTTGAGATATAAGATTTTTAACCTCTATCTCTACCATTTTACTCTTTCAAATCTGAATAAGCTACACGCCCTTTCCTTACTATATCCCAATTAGACATCAGTCTTCTTTACTTTGAAAAGTAGCTTTCAATTGTTGTCACTTTGAAAGGTGTTATATAATACAAAAACTGATTAAATGCATTGGTTGCCATTCTTACTATTTTACTCTGAATGATGCACTTATGATGGCAACAATGTAATAATTTATTGTGCAATATGGAATATAAACAGTTATAAAATTAGCAGTTATTTAGCTAGTATGATGGATATGTGAGATTTACAAAATGATGCACAATAATGTGAATGCATGACATCATATCACACAGAATGATTAACATAACTGAAAACCTGGAGAATAAAAATCATGTTAGGGTCACAGGAAAAAAAAAACGCATATGTAATACTAGATTAAAACTAGGTCTTTAAAATGTTAATTTCATTATTTCTGCAGGTATAAATATTATAAGCAGTTCTCAAAATCTGCTGGTATCAAAACTAACTAACAATAAAAATCTAAGTTCTGGAACAAATAAGTTTGAAAAGCATTAGGGGAAAGACTGCAACTGGAACAAATACTCAATAAAAAGGAAATTTTTTTGTCAATAAAAGCAACTTTTTAACCTTATACATGACATTAAAGTAGGAAATTGACTTTTAATGGCAGAATTTCTGCAACTTAACACACAAAATCATTACTGGCAATTTTAAAAGTATCAACACATTCAAAGCAAAAGGCAGAAAGAAGTCTGATTGAAATAAATAACTGAAAATATATATACACGGAAATTAAAGGTCTAATTATAAACGATGCTGTAGTAAGTATTTTTTCAAAGCATTATGCCAATGCACAAAATTTAGACTGGTCAACTCCTATTAAGTGAAACAACAGGGCAGTTAATAAAGACAGAATACAGTACATAGTTAATAAGGGGACACAATGAATAAGCATTTAAGCAAAGGTTGGGAACAAGTGATTTCCCCTATAAACTTTAAACCCATGCAGCATTTTGAAGAACATAATTTATTGTATATATTAAAACATGTCCTTCATAAGACAAACACAAAATGGCCAAATATGACGTAGTGATTGAGCAAGTTAAGTCTAATCATTCTGTCTCAGGAAACTTTTCAGTTGTTAATACATAGAAGCAAAATATTGCTTGGGAAAGACCTGGTATCTGTAATTTTATGCACTGCTTTTACTATTTATAATTGGCTAATTTCAATGATAACAAATTATATTCACTTGAGATTATGACATTGATTAAACAAATCTGCGAGCAATGCCTTGGCTGGCTGAAACTTCTCCTGTTGGACTGCATATTCAAAAAGGATGCATTATTATGCAGTGGAAATTAGAGTCAGAATTTCTGAGAAAACAGGGGAGAATTGATTTTTTGGTTTAAAACATCTAACTGCATTGATAAAAAAATGACACTCTGCTTGTTAACAGAGTGAACCTGATATCGTCTATACATTGCTTTTTGAAATGCTGTTTAGAAGGTGTATGTATTTTATTGATACATCTTTTTTGAACCTCTAGTTAAAAGCCAATGGCATTATGTGCAGAGTGTTATGCTAACTTGTTTTTCTAAAAGATTAGCTCTACTTTATGCACATAAAGAAAAATTAACCATTTTCTGATTGCACTAAGTAGTTTAGTTATGACTTTAAATATAAATGAAACATAGGCTTGATAAAATATTAACCAGCAATTCTTCCCTGAACAAGTGTGCTAGAAAGCAGGTCTATGAGACTATGTCACATAATAAAATAATCGACCATTAACTTGTGCAGTGTTTCAGCAATACTGTTGGGAATCTGGGCCACAATTTGCACAAAAGGGTAACTTCTCATTTTATTACACTGACGTGTCTGTCTTCAATGGAAGATGCCAAATCCTGAAGAATCTAAAAAAAAATAGGGTGAACACTTGAGAAAAATGTTCTAGGTTCTAGATGCAGGGCAACAGGCCCACATTTTTAAAGATAAGATGGGAAAAATGACTTACAACAAAGCAAACCCTGAAATAACTCTGTGAGAGTGTGCATGTGTTAGCTTCACACGCTCTTTCAGCCGGCAGAAGCAGAATTTCCTATGACAAATGTTTGGGGATCTCATTATTTCTCCTGGTTGAAATAATCTGACTCCATATCTCAAAAATCACTTAATATATGTGGATGTGCTGAACATACAGTCCTAAGATCAGCAGTAGTAACTCGTTAAAAGTAACGTGTTACATGGTCCGATTACTTTTTAACGTAACTAATAACCTAACGCGTTACTTATTTTGCTGAAGTAAAATGATTGCATTATTTTTATCCTAGCAGTGGTGGGTGTAAAGCTAGAAGTAAACGCACTACTATGCCACCCCTTTGCTGAGTCCAATGACACAGCCAAGAAGAAAAGAGTGTACTGTGTACAATCTGGTAACCTAAACATTAATTAATGTAGTGTCAGTTTAGTTTTAATCCAGCTATTTGTTATAGATATACTGAAACAGTGTGATTGAGTGGTGCAGTGGCTACAAATCTTTGGGGCCTTGGTTTGGGGATGTAAAAAAAAAATTGGACGGATGTTATTTACTTCACATAAAAATCTAATCGAATTTATGAAACACAAGAAAATGATTAAATCTGGCTGTGTTCCTGGTCAGCTTCACTAACGTGTATACAGGGGTTTAAGATTTAATAATAAATGCTGGGTAGTGAAACGTTCAGCGTTATTTCAAAAGTAACACTCTATTTGCAACACATTATATATTATAATAACTACCTATACTGTAAAACATATTTAGTTACTTTTTTTGTAAGTAATGAGTAACGTAACAAAGTTACTTTTAAAAGAAACGTTCTCCACACTGCTTGGGAGACACAGGCTCCATGCGTATTTTTTTTTTCATATTTATGATGGTTGATGATCATTTTTAACTCTGTTTTGTGCAGTTTAATTACATGAGAGCATTTTACCTAAAAAGAACTCCATAAGGGCACTTGAGCATGTAAACTGAAGTTTTTAAGAAACTATGTTTCTGCCTTAACTGGATTACTCACCTTATCCCAGTTTTGTTTGTGCATGTAAATGCACTGATTGATTGGTATCTTACACGTTTCATAATTTATTAAGGCACACCTACCTGATTAGAAACAGGTCTCTAAATTTGGTGGGAGACTAAATATAAAATTTGCAGTAATCTCAAAGCTGTTCATCCCATACAAATTAAAAATGTTTGCAAATTGAAGCTGATATCCTGCACTTTAATCCTCAATGCACTGTGGGATTTCAGAAACAACTTGTGTGGAACTATAAAGGCCCAATTACAAAAGGAATCAATTGTGCAAATAAAATAAAAAATCACCATAATATTCATTCATTCATTCATTTTACTAAAGCCGCCTACTCAGTCAAGGGTTACAGTAAACCAGAACTTCTCTTCGCAGCATCAGACACATGAAGGAACCCAAACTTGAACAGCACACCAGTTAATTGCACGGC
Organism: Erpetoichthys calabaricus; assembly: GCF_900747795.2. Classification (NCBI taxonomy): domain Eukaryota; kingdom Metazoa; phylum Chordata; class Cladistia; order Polypteriformes; family Polypteridae; genus Erpetoichthys; species Erpetoichthys calabaricus. The sequence continues at coordinate 143,268,236 of NC_041396.2, forward strand.
ACACTCAAAGTCACACATACACATCACATTTAAAGCTCATGAGTGCATAATGAAGTATCTGGAAGAAATAGTTGGTACTGTGTAGATATGGCAGTGCAAAGGAAGTGAAGCAATGATTTCATTACATTTCCACTGTATGATTTCTTATACTTTGCACAGCAGTATATTTTCTAAGCAGTAATTAGACTTCTTCAGCTGAGCAGACAATATATAGAAATAAAAATACTGTCAATACCCTTAAATACTAGCTTTCATTAAATAGCAAAATTGTTAATAATACCTGGCATGATGACTTGGACAAGTATGTTGTGAAATATGTTGACTGTCAATTTGTTCTTAATAATTTATAACATATTAAAAATGATCAATCTTAATAATATGTAACATAGTAAAAATGATCAATCAGTTTCTCCCATGACACGTTTTGTTGTCATTAAATTTTAATTTCTAGTTCCATTAATTTCCTTAACTAAAAAATTTACTTTTTTGGCTGAATATTATTAAATTATTGAGGTGATGCCAGCTGAGGTTCTTTTTCTCCATTGTACTATTATATTTTGCTTAGAAATTAAATTACACACTACATCTTTATAATACCTTTTTAACAAATAAATAGCAATGTAAATAAACTTTAAGCACCTAATTACAACAAGCAAAGATGCTAAATAAAGATGCTAAAAGCTTAGAAACCATACATACTAATAACTAAAATCTGCAACCAAAAATATAATTATTTTATAAATATCAGAAATATATCACATTGGATAAAAAAGCATAATAATGATTATAAAAAGTTTTAGAAATACTAGTGCAACAGTTATCTATAGCCTTCAGTTTAAAAGAGGTAATCAAGATTTTAATCTTGTTTGTACCCCAAACATACAAGTGTGTACATAATAAGTTATGTTTTTTTAAAAAAATAGCAGTTTTAAACACAGATCCAGTACAAAAAAAAGAGCATAGTAATACTGCATCACATTTGTCAATGACAAGATCATAACCATTCTCTCCCCCAAAATCATAGGGGGAGATAATAATTTTAAATTATTATAGTCGGATATCCACACATGATATTCAAAGAGTAATCAAATGCAATACTTTCTTTATATACAAATGTAGCACATGCACACTTTTTTAGGGAATAAGTCAACTTTGTACCATAATTATTGTCAAGTTTTTATTATTGGGCTTTAAAATGTCAGTTTGCATTTGCAAAAGCCCTTTAATTAGTGGACTAGAGAAAAAGTGGCAACAAAATAAAAATATAAACCAAGTAAGTGCATTAACCCTACTTTGCACTAAAAATTAAGTGAAAAGGAATATAAAACATGGTCTTTGGTAACCAAGACAGTGACGATTTAAAAGTTTCTAAAAACAAGACAAACTCTACGCAGATGTAATAATGATATTATATGGAATAAATAAAATATTACACTGGATTACCATGAGAGGAATCTTAGACTTACATTTTCATGCCCTGTCAAAAATATCAATTAAAAAGTAAGGATGGATAATTTTGAATTATTATACTTGGATACCTACAACATGATATTCAAATTATAATCAAATACAGTACTTTTTTTATATATACACATGCAGCATATGCACCTTTTTTTAGGAACATGTCAAATTTCCTGAAGAGTTCTCATGCTTCAAAAGACAGAACAGGACTGATTTTATCTAGCACCAGAACCAAAAGCTGTTACTGCATGGCTGAGGAGGACTGGTGCCTTTCACGGCAGTACTGTGCTCCAATCCTAGACAGACTGCCAGTTGGGGTTATTCCTGGAACCACTGTTTTCTGCTTCAGTTCTTGTTCCCTAGCCTGTAAAGCACGGGACAACTGTTATGTTTTCTAAACCACTTTTCCAGTTTCAACATAAACTACCAGTTCCTTTTAGTGAATCTTCATGGGGACCTGCCTTCCTCCAGCACTCCTTGATTGAATGTTGAGGTATCCCAGCACTCAGCGTTTCACTGTGGAACTCTCTACACTCCACTATTCTATCTACTTTCACTGTGTCACAGCGAGGTATGACATTCCATTCCTTTCAAGAATCCCCAAGCATACCTCAGAATTCATGGCAAGGTTTATTTTAGGGGTAAGTAGTACGGGCTTTCTCCAATCATATTTTTTTTTATATTGATATCAAAAAGGTTAGTTATGGACTAATCTCTCTAGAGAATGGACTTCCCGAAACTGTCAGTTTTTTCCAGGTGTTCTCAGGCAAACAAAATACAGAGAGTTTAGTTCTTTTTTGACAGCAGAGGCTTTTGTCCTGGCAACTCTCATTTGAATGCCATTTTGATTCATTATTGCTCTTACTGCTGAAGCATGCAGTTTCCTGAGATGCAGTAAAAGAATGCTTCAATACTTTGTTTTTTTGGGTTGGCTTTTACCTAAATTATTATTTTTTGTGTGGATCTTGATGGTCGTTTGGAAGGGCATCCACTTTTAGGCCAGGATGCCATTATGTTAAGTATCAACCATTTTTAAATTATTTCCCTGATAGTGGACTGAAGGAGCACAAATGTTTTTGAGACTTCATTTTATAGCCTTCTCCGGGTTTGTGTGGTTTCACATCCCTAATAACTGTAAGATCTCTCCTCTCTTCCTGGTGTCCTGTGAGATGTTCTTTTCTCTTGGCATGTTGAGTTTGCATTCACCAGTGTTGGTAATACCTACTTGGACAGCTTTCTTATCTCTGTTTATCAGACAGCCATTCACTCTTTTTCCTTAAGGTACCTCAATTGATTGCCCATTTTGGTTCCCAATGATTTACCCACCTGAATAAACAGTACGTACATACTACAGATTTTGTTGACATTTGACACAACTCTGACAACAAACAAAATAAAATCAACAGGATTTTTTCTGAATGTTAATGAACACTGACAATTTATTTGATGAATTAAAAAGCATAATAAAATAAAAGAGTAAATTGGCATTTGCAAAAATTTGGGCATCCTTTTAGGTTTTTAGTAGGAATGCGATGATGAAATATTTTTGCTCTGACCCTGATCCAAGTAATTTATTTTTAAGTATCTGCTGATACCAAGCCCCGGACTTATATCTTCCCAGATAATAAGTTGGACAGTGCACACGTCATGTACATTGAAGTTTTTAAAATCAGTTCAGTGTATAAGCATGACAATTGAATGTCTCTGCAATTAATTAAGAAAAAGATGCCTACATCCATGTCGTTCCTTAAATGTTTTTTTTTAATATAATAACAAAGTAAAACATATTTTTGTATGTTTTTTGTCACAATTCTACTTAGTGCAGCATTGGTTTTAAGATTAACAAAATAACCAAGTAAATATACCAAAAGATTTCTCTGTAAATAGCTCTTATCAATTCCACTGAGTGAAGCATTGTAGTAGTAAAACTAAAACAATAAAAATGAGTAATATATCTACAATTCCACTGCAAAGTGGTGTAATAGCTTAACTTTGGCATTCACAGTCACAACAAATAAACATCACAATTCAATTTAGTGCAGTATTATATTAAACTAGTGTACTAAAAATGGACAAACGAAATCTCAATTCCACTTAAAAGTGGTGTTGCAGCTTAACTTGAACATTGAAAACAAAAACAAAATCAATTTCTAGTATCTAATTAATGGAGCATTACAGTAAAATCTGAATATCAAAATATTTTGGTATTTTTATAATTAAACTATAGATCACAGGTGTTACCTGTTCATTTTCTATTAACAAAATGATATTCTGTAGGCCTACTGTTCAGTGATCAAAAAATTCTAAAATAAATAAAATTTTCATAAAATACATACGTTTTTAACTAATAAAACATGTGGAGAAAATAATTATCCATAATACAAACAACATTAAAGAAAATAAAATGCTTCTCATAATTAAAAGCTGTCATATTATTTCATTTCTTCCATAATGTACTTAACTGAAACAAAGCTTAATTTAAAAAAAAAAGAGTATTTTTTGACATCTCTAAATATATATTTTTTTCTCACACAGTAATTCAATGAATTGATATTGACAGTGAAATGATGCTTAAATGTAAATATTCATTTTACTTCCAATTCTTCTTTACGTTTTCTTTTTCTAATTGGAAATATGAGCCGCTGTACTTAACACAAGCTCGCTCACCATCTAAACTTAGACAAGTACTGTCCGTTTTATTTCAAGAACAAAAAAGGTCTAAGTTCATTAAAATAGCTATTCTTACTGTTTGTCTAATTTCAGAGAATGACTCCTCCGATTCCTTTCTTAGTTTATTGCTCCACTTTCTTTAATGTAAAGGCTAATATTCCGGTTCTTTTCTCTCACTCTCTCTGGTAAAGTTTGCCTTATTGCTCTCTATTTACAGAATATTTGCAGTTAAAAAAAAGGACACGTGATAGCTTAACTACAATAATACCTTGTGTAAAGGAGCACTGCAACTAAATTACAGTAACGCTTAGAAAAGCAGATGCTGAAAAAAAAATGATTTTCATTAATCAGCGAGTTTACCATTACACTGATCGAGTCCTCTGTAGTGAAAATCTGCTGACTTAGATCTGGCTGAGCGATCGGAACATCTTTAGATTTTAGTCTAATCTGGCTTACCTCATCAGGTGAAGAGTCCGGTCAAGAACTGCCATTAGGAATTGTCAGCTGATGACAATTCCATAGTGTAAGAATTTTTTTATTTATACTGTGCGATACATTCAAATACAGTGCAAAACTTGACAACCATGGGTTCTTCTAAGGCAGGGGTAGGCAACGTTGGTCCTGGTGAGCCGCAGTATGTGCAGGTTTTTGTTCCAACCCAGTTCCTTAACGAGAACTCAATTATTGCTGATGAAGCACATATTGCTTAAGTGACATTTTGATGCTTCATTTTAGTGGTCTCGCTTGTTAAGGTTCTCCAACCTTAATTGCTTATTTCAATCTTAAACTGCTGCATTCAGTGTTTTAATTGCTCCTTATTAGCAATTAGATGTAAAAGACAAAGCAGCCAGCAGTTCTCCAGCTAGCTTTTTTCCAATTACATCTGTGTGTGTTCATCATGCACGGTTTGATTTAATAAAACACTTAACAGAAAAATGTGACAGACTGAAAATGATCTGTTTTAGGCTTCATATCATTTGGATGATATCCTTGGAAAGGAAAAAAATCTACGATATAAGAGCCTTACATTGCACAGACTAACAAGCCATAAAATTAAATAAGGATTGAGATTGGCAATGATTGGTTTCTAATTAAGCAATTGTGTTGGAATGAAAACCTGTAGCCACTGCGGCTCACCAGGACCGACATTGCCTACCCCTGTTCTAAGCAACTGAATGAGGACCTGAAAATTAAACAAACTGATGTCTGCGAAGCAGGGAGGTGCTATAAAAAGATCAAATCATTTCCAGCTTGTTATTTTCTCTGATGTCATTAGGAAATGACAGATAAGGGAAACCATGGAGGTAAAGATATAGGTGACCAAAAAAACAGACAGAGAGAAAGCTTGCACTCTGTGCAAAGCAAAACCCCCATATGACTGTAAAGGACCTGCAGGCAGGTTTATCTTAGAAAGGAGTGGTGGTTCTCTGTTCAGCATTACTTAAACAGATATGACCTTCACAGAAGAGCCATCAAAAGGACACATTTACTTCAGTCTCATCTCAAAAAACAGTATCTGTTGACAAAGGCATTTTGGAACCAACTGTTGTGGACAGATATGTTTAAAATCAGACTCTTTGACCACAACCACAAACAATAGAAACAAAGGAAGAGCATTTGAAGAAAAGAACACCTTGCCTGTTAATTGCAGGGGTGGAAACACTGTGCAGGTACAGGGAAGAATGTTTTCTCCTCAAGGAGAATATCAGACAGTCAGTCAGGAAACTGAAGCTGAAAAAAGACTGGTGTCTACAACAAAACAACAAGGCAAAATGGAGTTTGAAATCTACACAAGGTAAAGGTTTTACGGTGGCCCTCAAAGTTCCCATATATGAACATCATTGGGAATGTGTGGGTATTTATTAAATGTGCTATACACACAAGACAGCCAAAGAATATTTCACAGCTGGGAGTGATCTGCAAGAAGAATGGGGAAACATTTCCAAAACAAGAATTAAAAGAATCACAGGGCATCCAAACTTTTACACTGCCATATTTACTCATTTATTTTTATTTGTTTAAGTTCTTCAGGTAAATGGTAACTGTACATTAACATTTTCATAAAAATGCCATTATTTTAATAGGAGCAGACGTGTCACTTGCAAATAACTCAATAATAGTACCCTTATATCTGGTCCCTATGACAAATTCAATCTTAAATAACGGGGCTCTTGCCTGTATAAAAATCTTAACTGCATTTCTTGAAAGAATTGTCCAGCCAATTACATAGTTTGGACAGGAAGATGGCTAGCTGACTGTTTCTGGGAGTACATTTGAGTCATTATGATCAAAGACCTTACAAAGCCTATTGTGTAACATTTAACATCCCTATAGTATAGCCACACTTTTCTCTGTTTCTGTTCTTTCAAAGGGCTTCAAAGACACTTTTTAAAGACAAACAGAAGCAGCTAACTTTATTATCAGCCTAGGATCATATATATCTCCAGGTCTTAATGACCAACTAACTTTTAATCTCTCCCTTCATCTCCTCTAACGGCAGCTTTTTCACAACCTAATCTCACCTTTCCTCTGCCCTGGCATTGATTCCTCCTTCTATATGTTACCTGCTTTTTCCTTTTCACTTGCACACCTGATGAGGGGTATGTAGCCAAAATGTTGCATCTTTAACCATCTTTCCTTTTCAGCATGGAAGTAAACTTTAACCTTTGCAGCCCTACACTAATGCCATCACTTTAGTTTGTTTGCAGTCAAAGTCCTATTTACTATTTTTCACTTTATATGTCAACAAAGGGGCGGCACGGTGACGCAATGGGTAGCAATGCTGCCTCGCAGTTAGGAGACCCGAGTTCGCTTCCCGGGTCCTCCCGGCGTGGAGTTTGCATGTTCTCTCCGTGTCTGCGTGGGTTTCCTCCAGGTACTCCGGTTTCCTCCCACAATCCAAACACATGCAGGTTAGGTGCTTTGGAGATTCCAAATTGTCCCTAGTGTGTGCTTTGTGTGTGCGTGTGTGTGTGCGCGCGCGCCCTGCGGTGGGCTGGCACCCTGCCCAGGGTTTGTTCCCTGCCTTGCACCCTGTGTTGGCTGGGATTGGCTCCAGCAGACCCCCATGACCCTGTAGTTAGGATATAGCGGGTTGGATAATGGATGGATGAATGGATGTCAACAAAGTTTGTCATTTTCTCAGGGCTATCCAAATGTTTGCATGGAACTATATATAGTGCAACCGATGCACCTACACTAATTCCTCTTTAATTTAATGTTTCTGCAACAAGCATGAGTTCCTTTAAACCACCTGTTATGTCAGATCAGAGACAGTGATTCTGATTAAATAATAACTTGGCTGAAAAACTAAGGGAATCTGTAACTGCACATACTTTCAAGTAGCACTACATCATTGTTTTAAGACTATCAACTTAAGGTTTAGTTAGCCAACTTTAATGACACTTTTGCAGAAGCCAGACACGATTATTTACTAAAAAAAAAAAAAAAAAAAGTAAATAAATAAAAGAGAGAGATGTGCTTAATTCACCTCTTCTCAATTCTGTTTCTTGAAATTGCATGGTGACGATGGAATATTATGTACAAAATATGGACATAGCTATGATATCTATTGATTGCCTTTCCAAACATAAGAAAAAGTATATTACATACAGCAAAATAATTTACCTCAGAGTTAATTATATTCCTGTAGAACACAGACATGACCAATATCAGCATTAGGTGTTGTTACAGTGCCTATGCATAACAGCTTACTTTACAGTGTTGCCCTGCTTTGACATGTCTGAGCACACTTAAATTACACAGTGATATGATTAAGATATGCAGGAAAGATATGATATGAGAAAAACAACCCTGATATGAGTTGATTTTTTAGTGATAGCATTTTTCTTCTGTAAAATCATTCAACCTACTGCATAAACTGATCAATGAAAAAAGTATTAACTTTAACAGCCTTTACTGTCCTTAAGAATGAGTTGCTTGCAGACATTATTTTTTGTCAAGGATGCTAACATTTTTTTTTAAATTATGAAAGTGTAAAAAGTTAAAAATATTTTGAAATATTTAGATCCAAATAAAAAAGACTCAGAAGTCAAAAAAACTGCCAAGCCTTTTGTTTAAGAAATTAAACACAGAAAAATAATGTGGATTCCTTTAGACATTAATAAATATTGGGCAGGTAAAGGATTTTTTTTTCCTTTTAACTGTGTAGTACCCAATGTCTTAGATTAAATAACACACATTCAATCTCCTCCTGAACCTGTACTGACGTATATCTTCATTAGAATAATCTAGAGACAGGAAACACATTTGGCCATCCAGCTGTGATTGCTTACTTTTTGTCAATCTTGGATTTTTGTCTTTTAAACATGTCAAAATTTATCAGACAGCCTTACATACTCTAAACAGTTTAACACATTTTTTGACCCTTATACTCCAAATAGATATAACACCGTCTAATTCTAATTTAATGTGCAATACTTTTTAAACTTATTATTTAAATTATTTGCACTGCTTTCTACAAAACAAATCTTGTCACAATTGTCTTCTAAGACATTTAAAGTGGAAACCAAGCTCCCTTTGTAAATGTCAAAATGTTAACAAATGAAAAGACAAACTTCAGGAAAAAACAAGATAGATTTTGTATTTATTTTAGAGGCACAATAATAGTTTAATTGGTAAATTTGATTCAGGTTTAAGAAGCAAACAAATTATGACTACAAACACAAAAACTAAACCGTATTTGTCAGCAACGTTATCTAAATGTTTAACAAGCTGATATTTATTTGTGCTGTATAATTATTAAGGTGTTATGAATATTTTTTGTATGTGTGTGTGTATATATACATTATATGCATACACACAAACACAAATGGTATTTAAGCACACACGAGGAAAGGTATAGCATCTGAATGTTAAACTATGAACTTCAATACTTTACTTGGGTAGTTGTACGTATTATAGCACTATTAATGGTCAATGAAAGAAAAAAAAAGAAAAACATTTAATCTTCAGAACGAGCAAATTTTTAAATTGACAAAAGTAGTCTCTGATTTGACACCTGAGAAACTTAGTGTACTTTGTGGGATTTTAAGAGAAAACTCCTCTGTTCACTTACCTTTCGGATGCCAGGGATCTGTAAACTCGTACTTTCCCATGCCAACAGTCCGTAACATCTGCAGCCCATTTGTACTTTCTTGATTGGCTGGTGGAGTGGCAGGAGGCTGAGCAGTAGTCTGCCCATTGGTCAATGGTGCACTACTGGGCAAAGCAGCAGAAGGCAAATGCGGAGGCTGAAATATAGGGTGAGTCATGTGACCGTTCCCTACCACAGGGTGCACAGGGTGGGTCACCTGACTGACCCCAGTCAATGGGGACATAGTGATTGGTGGCTGACTGTTTGTGTAAAGAGGCTGACTTGGCATATTCATGACCATGTTAGTGAGAGGCTGTGAAGGCTGTTGTGGAAGCTGATAATGTGCGGCCATCAATGGGTGTTGTGGTGGCACAGGAGTTTGGATAGGTGATACTGCAATAACAGGCGCTTGGACATTCACAGCTGGGGTATAGATTGAAGGCTGTGCCATTCCATATGTGTGAGCTAAAAGGCTGGCTTGGCTGACTGTAGCAACTGGTGGCACCCAAGGTGTAGAGCCTAAGAAAAAAAAAAACAGTACACACTTTAAAAACTGCATATTAGAAAGATCACTCTAAAATTAACCAAATTTACATTTAGAATAAAATATCCTATGAGGTAAAAGTACTAGAACACAAATGAGGTGTAATTTATACATGTTTTATATTTTGTTACCAACATACTGAAATATACATAGAAAGTTAGATTTTTCATTCAAAATGTGCCATTAATTTAGAAAATGTCATTATCACACTTTTTGTTTAAACTGAAAAAGGAGACAAATTCATTGATGTTGTGTGATGATGTGTACGATTTTCTAAGTCACTTGAAAATAAGAATGTTCAAGTGCAAAGAACATAATGGCCAGATAAAAACCACAACAATCTGTTTTCCAGATAGACAGCAAATTTCTATATGTGGTAAATGCTGTACGGTCACATTACTGACACTTAATTTTACAAACGTTCCTAGCAAACACAATCAATAAAAGCTTTATAAACTGTACAACATTAACAGCAACATAAAAGCAAAGTGTCTTCATTATTGGCAGCCAGTTACAAACCATGATTGCTGATTTTGGAAGGATAACTTGATACTTTGCAATAAGAAACATAGTATACACTGAAAATTTGTTGTGTGCATTTTCTGAAGCTCTGTTATGTTATTGGTTTCAAACAAATTGCTGCTTATGCCATTAATATAAATACTTCCAGTAAAAAAAAATGAATATGCAGGATGATGGCACAGTGGTTATCACTTCTGCATCTAAGATACTGAAATTTACTAATATTACTGGAATATTGTCCAAGTAGTACTTCAGAGAGTATAGTAACAAAGTCTGTTCCAACTCTGCATTAAGACAGAGAGGATTTTTAAACAATCAATGGAAGATGGGACACTGAAGAAAATTGTTTGCTTCAACTTACAAGGCGTAATTTACTTGAACTGCTGCAGAAAATCTGTAGGTTGTAACCTATTAGTTGTTCCATGAAGAAGGCCCATTTGTAATATTCTGACATTTCATTTTCTTCAGTTTTTGCTAACCTATACTTTAAATTTAAACCTCTGGTAGTTTACTGCTTACCTTTTCACCATTTTAGGTCATTTATTGCATTTCAACTGATTAAATTTGAAGAAAAACTGAGGTGTTCTAAACCTTTTGACTGGTAGTGTAAATATTCAGGGTGTTAAATTCTGTCTGTGTGTATTTGACAACTTCTCCCTGCATTTGTGTGAGCTAATTAGTCTGTCTTTCCTGCCACATATACTCTTCTATATGGACACCCCTCCCATTGTTAATAGATGCATAAAATCAAGCACATAGCCATGTAATCTCCATTGACAAACACTGGCAGTAGAATGGGTTGTACTAAAGAGCTCAGTGACTTTAAACGTGACACCGTCATAGGATGCCAACTTTGTCAGTACAGGAAATGTCTGCTATGCTAATTCTGCCCCAATCAACTGTAAATGTTATTATTGTTAAGTAAAAAGGTCTAGGAGCTACAACTGCTTAGCCATGAAGTGGTAGACCATGTAAACTCAAAGAGAAAGTCTGTAGAATGCTGAAGAATTATCTGCTGTTACATCACTCAGAACAATTCAGAAAAAGGATGAAGAGGCCATAAGAATGGAAGAAGAAACATTTATAAGGATTTTGCAAAAAAAGAGATTTTTTTTGGTATTGATGAGCCTGAAATTTTCCTGGCTTGCATCTCATTACCTTCCTTTCAACTTAAAATTGAGGAAAGGACTATATTAAAAAAGGCATTACTGGATGCTATAGAATTTTGAAAAAAAATCATGTTGCTGTCTTATGGCTAGCACTCAGATCACTAGTGTAATGTATCCTTCTTGATTTTTTATTTCTTTCAATACCCAAAGTATAAATCTATACATGATTAGACTAGAATCTGCAGGCAATAAAAAAGAGCAGAAGATGTGCATATAATGTAGGTACAGACAGACCACCTTTTCACAATAAAAAATAAATTCAGAATCCAGTTTCCCTGTGGGTGACAGATAATTCAAATGCCTTGTTTCCATGTCACATTCCATTCAGTAGAACATGGATTCAACCAAGAGTAAATCCAGTACAATCCTTATATCAGCTAGTCTTAAAGTACATTTGTGCTGTGCTTTGGCAAATTTGTCGGTCAACATGAGCCAAGTTTTCAGGAGATGGCCACAGGCATGTGAGACTAATGTATGCATCATAAATGTTTCATAAGATTAGTAATAAAGTATCTATCTATCTATCTATCTACAACTTCATCATGGCAATTGCTTGCAAACGGAACTATATTTGTCTTCCTGTATGGTGTAGTATAGATAAAGATAAACAGCATACCACCAACCCCTCAATAACTATTGCACTCTGTCCTTAAAAAACAAAAACATTCTCCTTCTGCCTCTAAAACTTGCAGCAATGTCAAATTCAAAATCTGCATCCTCTGTATTTTGGATGAAGACAAAATAAACAAATGAAATAATAAGATAAACAACAACATGCTGGACCTTCCTTAACAGACTTTACATCATTTTTGTAGTCATTGGTACAACTCCCACATACTTTCAAGAAGTATTCTCACTCCCACCATATTGCTCTCACATACACAAAGTCTATTCTTCCCTATCACTGAGCCTTGTTCCAAACTTGACTTCTACATCTATTGTCATTTTCGTTTTCTAGCTGACCTGAGGTTCCTTAAACTTTATCACGGGGTTGCTTATGGGACAAATCCTGGGATCACATCATGTGTCAGAATGGCCCACTTTAGCTGCTATACCACCAGGCTAGAGATCAATCCAGTCAGCCCTGGTGCCCTTGCAGTTACTAAGGAGCTCAGATGTTAGAGTCACACAACCACAAACAGACGAAGTAGGCAGTCATCCTCATCTTAAAAATGTTTAGAAACTTATGCCAACAATGTTATGGGGAACATGATAATAAACTAAAACAGCAGGGAGTTTTTAACAAACTTTCATTTGTGGCATTTTAGCAGCTTTAACATATTCATGATGCTTCTAGAGGGATTACAGATTATTTGGAGATATATAATCATTAAATCCAGAGCTTTAAGTATACAGAAACTTTTAACATGGTAAATTGGTAAATAGAGAGATGTCCCTAAAGGAAAAAAGCGAACCAAAAATAACAAAACAAAAAAACTTTTTTGTCAAGTAATCAGCTTAGTTATTCACACATTTTGGTCAAATATGCTGATGTCTGAAACTCATATTAATGATCTAAATTTCATCCATCTGTCCATCTACCTAATCCTCTTAATCAAAATGTTGGGTCACAAGGAGCTTGGTAGTGCTTCAGCATCACAACGCACACGGCAAGAAACAATCCTGGACAGGAGAACAGCCTACCTCAGGACATACTCACTCACACCAGGCCAATTCAGAGTGTTCAATCAGCCCTAACCTGCATATCTTTGACTTGGAGGCGATACAAATGCTGGGTTGTGGGGGTTGCTACAAAGAGAGCAAACACACAGTTTACAGGCAGGGAATAGGCTATGATTTGAACCCAGGACCTCTGGAGCTGTCATGAAGCAATGTTAAACTGAAAGCCAATGAGAAGCCCTCAAAGTTTCTTAGCCATACCTAAATTGCAAGTGACGGGTAGTATATACTTTTCAGCTGTGTCCAAAATGCACAGAAATAGAAGTCCAATTGACAAGTAGTAAAATGCAAACTAGTAAAAAATATCACAACTAAAATGCAAAGTAGTAAAGAAAGAAAAAAAAAGAAACTCTAAATAAGATTCAAAGACAAAAACATTCCTAAGAATTTATATTTCTTTAATATCATTAGTCAAAACAAGGACTTAGTCTTAATGTTCAGATGCTGTTCAATTGTAAGCAGCCATCTTAGATCTCATGGCTACCATGTGCCAAGCAACCATGCAGTGTCTTAGAGACCAGACCATAAAATAGAGAGGCCAACGTAAATAAACCAAGTACACACAAAATGCTGATGTACTATCTATCACCTAATAAAAACATTTCAATAATAAAAAAAACAAGAAAAATAAACAACATTCAAAAATTAAACAAAATTAATTTAAACTAATGTCAAACATGTTCCTGACATATGTCAGGCAGTGTTGTTTAGCAGCTAAGCTAAAGGCTGCTGGCTCAATTCTCATGCGTGTCTCCCTGTTTACTTGAGCAAGTCACTCAGCTTATCTGTACTCTAACTATAAAAAAAAATATCTATATAGTATTATACATGCTTAACTTGTAAGTCTCCTTGGATAAAGATAGTGGCCAAATTTTCAGAAAAATAATTCCTATTTTTAATTTTGATTATGAATATGAAAAATAATATCATTTATCATATACTGGAAAACAAAGAATGTAATCATAACTGATACAGTTAACTGTAAGAAACATCACAGCTTTCATGCTTTTGGCCCTAGCTTCACCTAGACTAATACAGGTTGATTCAAAAAGAATAGAATGCTTACTCAGCAATCAAGTATCATATGAATATGAAGTATGGAACAAACTGTAGAGTTTCTCTCTACTTTTTTTTCCAGATTTTAGTGCCTGAGGAAATGAAAAAATGCATTGTGTCTGCCATGTCAACTATATATAGTGGAATGATACAAAAAGTCTGGGATACATTAGAATAGAGGATTGATGTGTGCCATGTGACATAAGGGAAGGATATTGAGCATTTATACGATTAAGAGAAAGCTTGAGAGTTACTTTACAAAATTGCTTAAGACTACAAGTTCATATGATACTACATTGTCATCCTATAACATAGTACACTTTAGTGCAATTCTAGGTTGTGAGTTGCCAGAGTTTACCCCCGGTAACATTACAGTGCATCCGGAAAGTATTCACAGCGCATCACTTTTTCCACATTTTGTTATGTTACAGCCTTATTCCAAAATGGATTAAATTCATTTTTTTTCTCTGAATTCTACACACAACACCCCATAATGACAATGTGAAAAAAGTTTACTTGAGGTTTTTGCAAATTTATTAAAAATAAAAAAACTGAGAAATCACATGTACATAAGTATTCACAGCCTTTGCTCAATACTTTGTCGATGCACCATTGGCAGCAATTAACAGCCTCAAGTCTTGTTGAATATGATGCCACAAGCTTGGCACACCTATACTTGGTCAGTTTGGCCCATTCCTCTTTGCAGCACCTCTCAAGCTCCATCAGGTTGGATTGGAAGCATCGGTGCACAGCCATTTTAAGATCGCTCGAGAGATGTTCAATTGGATTCAAGTCTGGGCTCTGGCTGGGCCACTCAAGGACATTCACAGAGTTGTCCTGAAGCCACTCCTTTGATATCTTGGCTGTGTGCTTAGGGTCGTTGTCCTGCTGAAAGATGAACCGTCGCCCCAGTCTGAGGTCAAGAGCGCACTGGAGCAGGTTTTCATACAGGATGTCTCTGTACATTGCTGCAGTCATCTTTCCCTTTATCCTGACTAGTCTCTCAGTCCCTGCCGCTGAAAAACATCCCCACAGCGTGATGTTGCCACCAACATGCTTCACTGTAGGGATGGTATTGGCCTGGTGATGAACGGTGCCTGGTTTCCTCCAAACGTGACGCCTGGCATTCACACCAAAGAGTTCAATCTTTGTCTCATCAGACCAGAGAATTTTCTTTCTCATGGTCTGAGAGTCCTTCAGGTGCCTTTTGGCAAACTCCAGGCGGGCTGCCATGTGCCTTTTACTAAGGAGTGGCTTCCGTCTGGCCACTCTACCATACAGGCCTGATTGGTGGATTGCTGCAGAGATGGTTGTCCTTCTAGAAGGTTCTCCTCTTTCCACAAAGGACCTCTGGAGCTCTGACAGAGTGACCATCGAGTTCTTGCTCACCTCCCTGACTAAGGCCCTTCTCCCCCAATCGTTCAGTTTAGATGGCCGGCCAGCTCTAGGAAGAGTCCTGGTGGTTTCGAACTTCTTCCACTTACGGATGATGGAGGCCACTGTGCTCATTGGGACCTTCAAAGCAGCAGAAATTTTTCTGTAACCTTCCCTCAGATTTGTGCCTCGAGACAATCCTGTCTCAGAGGTCTACAGACAATTCCTTTGACTTCATGCTTGATTTGTGCTCTGACATGAACTGTCAACTGTGGGACCTTATATAGACAGGTGTGTGCCTTTCCAAATCATGTCCAATCAACTGAATTTACCACAGGTGGACTCCAATTAAGCTGCAGAAACATCTCAAGGATGATCAGGGGAAACAGGATGCACCTGAGCTCAATTTTGAGCTTCATGGCAAAGGCTGTGAATACTTATGTACATGTGCTTTCTCCATTTTTTTATTTTTAATAAATTTGCAAAAATCTCAAGTAAACTTTTTTCACGTTGTCATTATGGGGTGTTATGTGTAGAATTCTGAGGAGAAAAATTAATTTAATCCATTTTGGAATAAGGCTGTAACTTAACAAAATGTGGAAAACGTGATGCGCTGTGAATACTTTCTAGATGCACTGTATATTCAAAGCAGGAGCCAGACTTGAACAGGTTGCTTGTCTGTTGCAGGATGGCCTTAAGTACACATCCACACACAGCCAATGTGGAAACAGCAACTAATCTAAACTGAACACTTTGGAAACGTTCTAGGTGAACTCAAACAGAAGTGCGAAGAACATACAAACTTCACAGAGACAATGTGGAAGTAGACTGAAAACACAGATTGTTTTGTTAATAGTTACTACTTAATAGTGCAATGCGCTGTATCTCCTCCAGAGTGAACCCTTTGTTTCACTGTTACTCATAATTGCAGTTTGACCTTTGGAAATGTGAAGTGTTTTATATTCATTATGCCAGGGAAAGAAAGGGAATGAGAAAAGATGTTCTAGGAAAGAAAAATGTGTACCATCCAGACATTTCTTTTAATTAATTGCTTTCTGTCTTCTAGGAACAAGTAATTATTCCAGGAAGTATTTTATTATATTACTTAATATGAACTTATCTGTGTTACTATGGACTTTAGTAAGTAAACAGTTTGTGACTGGTAATAGCTGAAATATTTAATTTACATGTCATATCAATACACACGACACTGGATCTGCACACATCATCCTCCTTAACAAGTTAATATAAGTACTGTATATGACTCTTATGCCAACCAAATAGTAAAGTTTGTTTCTTCCTCAATAATTAGTAGGTCCAAGATGCTGGATCTACAAGGCAACAGAACTAACCATTACCCCACCATGCCACTTGATTTGGGTAATATTTAAATTGTGAAAAAGATGTGCATTTAACACTTGATTCAAATACAAGAAAATAAGATGTGCCTTACAGGAAATGATTGGCTGACCTAAACAAACAACAAAAATGACAACAACATAACATTTATATAGCACATTTTCATACAACAATGTAGGTCAAAGTGCTTTACAAGATGACACATAGAAATTTACAAGAAAGTAAAACAAATAAGATAAGGCAATAACATTAAAGAATAAGTAACAATAAAACAAGGTATTGTCAAATGGCCAGAAGGACAGAAAACAAACAAAAAAAACTCCAGTTAAGCAGAAGAAAAAAAAATCTGCAGGGTTTCCAAGGCCAAAAGACCGCCCAGCCCCCACTGGGCATTCTAAATGTTCCTAAATCAGTCCTCTTTGTTTTCATGCATCATGTCACGTTACAAAATGAAAAGTCAGACAGGTTAAGTCCAGCATATATGCACAACATAGCTTCTTGGATTGTTGAACACAAAAAAATCTACAGTCAAGAAATATTTGCCTCTTATGTTGCACACCTATACACAGTGAAAAGTATAAAGGTAAGTGCTCCAACTTGAAAGAAAGCACATAGCATTCATTTACTAAACCCCACCTAATCTAATTTTGGGACTATAGAGGGGACCAGTCGCTCTCAGTGGTACCAGGGCAAAAGACAGGAGCCACATCCGGACAGGATGCAAATCTACTGCAGTGGAAACAAAGCCAGTCACATATACTAAAGAAAATCAAACAAGCCCAATTACAAAATTATAAAAAGCTTAAATCAAATCTATTTGATCCATTAAAAAAAACTGTTTCTCTGAAAAAGTACTCAATAATAGTTAAAACATACAGTATTTAATTGTGCACTTTACCACTTAATCTAGTGCTCTCAAAATATTTTACAGTACAAAAAAACACCCACTCATTATTTTCTACCACAAATTACCAATATGAATTTGCTGAATTCCATGGTGCTGTGAATGAACCTTACGAATATTCACAATGACTTGATTGACCTGTAAAAAAAATACAGTAACATAAAGCTCCAACTGAAAAGATTAAACTTTTAATGAAAAGACCCCACCAAGCAATGAAAAGTTAAAGGAACACTTCACTCAAATATTATACTTCAATATTGTTTACCTCATGTAGTTTGTAGTAATGGCTAAAAAACATTTTTCATGCAGAATGGAAGAAAAAAAAATTCTGATACCATATAAGTCAATAATGACCAAAGTTGGACAACAACAAACAATATCAAAACAGCCATTAAAAAATCTTAGTTATGTCACACAACCTACATGTCAAGCCATCCAGGCGCAATTGGGAGATTGTGAGCATACATGTATTTTTACTAAAATATTGTTAAATTAGTCACTTCTGATCACCCTTCATTTACTTACAGTACTAAATATGAGTCCATCCTGCAATGCATTTTATAATCTTGTAATCTTGCTATTGTGTAATGTTCTACCCCGGCAAATGAACATGAACTGCTCAAACTAGCATTGACTACTAGGAGTTGGCGTCAGTAAGTCATCTCTGAACTCAAGAAAATGAAAGTTTTCCTACTTTGGCATAAACTCCCCAGATAACAACAGTCCAGGTAAATTTTGGATGGACGGGTACTTTATTTTTCCCCTCAGGGAAATTCAGGTGTCCAGTAGCTCAAATACATCAGTTAAAATTGTAAAAAAAAAAAAAAAAAAAAAAAAAAAAAAAAAAAATTACATATTATATATTATTATGTATCATAAAGTAGCTTTTATTCCTGAGCTTTCTACTTTATGATTATGATAAATTTTTTCTCCCTTTGTGGATCTCCAGCTGCAAATACGCAAACCGTATCACAGACCTTCTCTTCCATTCATATATATATATATATATATATATATATATATATATATATATATATATATATATATATATATATATATATATACACAGTATCTCACAAAAGTGAGTACAGTGATCCCTCGCTATATCGCGCTTCGCCTTTCGCGGCTTCACTCCATCGCGGATTTTATATGTCAGCATATTTAAATATATATCGCGGATTTTTCGCTGCTTCGCGGGTTTCTGCGGACAATGGGTCTTTTAATTTCTGGTACATGCTTCCTCAGTTGGTTTGCCCAGTTGATTTCATACAAGGGACGCTATTGGCAGATGGCTGAGAAGCTACCCAGCTTACTTTTCTCTCTCTCTCTCTCTTTCTCTTGCGCTGACTTTTTCTGATCCTGACGTAGGGGGATTGAGCAGGGGGGCTGTTCGCACACCTAGACGATACGGACGCTCGTCTAAAAATGCTGAAAGATTATCTTCATGTTGGCTACATTCTGTGTAGCTGCTTTGTGAAGCGACATGCAGCACGGTGCTTCGCATACTTAAAAGCATGAAGGGCACGTATTGATTTTTTTATCTGTCTCTCTCTCTCTCTCTGCTCCTGACGGAGGGGGTGTGAGCTGCCGCCTTCAACAGCTTTGTGCCGCGGTGCTTCGCATACTTAAAAGCAAACAGCCCTATTGATTTGTTTGCTCCTTTGAAGAGGAAGATATGTTTGCATTCTTTTAATTGTGAGACTGAACTGTCATCTCTGTCTTGTCATGGAGCACAGTTTAAACTTTTGAAAAAGAGACAAGTGTTTGTTTGCAGTGTTTGAATAACGTTCCTGTCTCTCTACAACCTCCTGTGTTTCTGCGCAAATCTGTAACCCAAGCATGACAATATAAAAATAACCATATAAACATATGGTTTCTACTTTGCGGATTTTCTTATTTCGCGGGTGGCTCTGGAACGCAACCCCCGCGATGGAGGAGGGATTACTGTACACCCCTCACATGTTTGTAAATATTTTATTATATCTTTTCATGGGACAACACTGAAGATATGACACTTTGATACAATGTAAAGTAGTCAGTGTACAGCTTGCATAACAGTGTAACTTTGCTGTCCCCCCAAATTAACTCAACACACAGCCATTAATGTCTAAACCGCTGGCAACAAAAGTAAGTACACCCCTAAGTGAAAAATGTCCAAATTGTGCCCAATTAGCCATTTTCCCTCACCGGTGTCATGTGACTCATTAGTATTACAAGGTTTCAGGTGTGAATGGTGATCAGGTGTGTTAAATTTGGTGTTATCGCTCTCACACTTTCTCATACTGGTCACTGGACGTTCAATATGGCACCTCATGGCAAAGAACTCTCTGAGGATCTGAAAAAAAGAATGGTTGCTCTACATAAAGATGGCCTAGGCTATAAGAAGATTGCCAACACCCTGAAACTGAGCTGCAGCACGGTGGCCAAGACCATACAGCGGTTTAACAGGTCAGGTTCCACGTAGAACAGGCCTCGCCATGGTCAACCAAAGAAGCTGAGTGCATGTGCTCAGCGTCATATCCAGAGGTTGTCTTTTGAAAATAGACGTGTGAGTGCTGCCAGCATTGCTGCAGAGGTAGAAGGGGTGGGGGGGTCAGCCTGTCAGTGCTCGGACCATACGCCGCACACTGCATCAAATTGGTCTGCATGGCTGTCGTCCCAGAAGGAAGAACGCAAACAGTTTGCTGAAGACAAGCAGACTAAGGACATCGATTACTGGAACCATGTCCTGTGGTCTGATGAGACCAAGATAAACTTATTTGGTTCAGATGGTGTCAAGCGTGTGTGGCGGCAACCAGGTGAGGAGTACAAAGACAAGTGTGTCTTGCCTACAGTCAAGCATGGTGGTGGGAGTGTCATGATTTGGGGCTGCATGAGTGCTGCCGGCACTGGGGAGCTACAGTTCATTGAGGGAACCATGAATGCCAACACGTACTTTGACATACTGAAGCAGAGCATGATCCTTTCCCTTCAGAAACTGGGCCGCAGGGCAGTTCTCCAACATGATAACGACCCCAAACACACCTCCAAGACGACCACTGCCTTGCTAAAGAAACTGAGGGTAAAGGTGCTGGACTGGCCAAGCATGTCTCCAGACCTAAACCCTATTGAGCATCTGTGGGTCATCCTCAAAAGGAAGGTGGAGGAGCGCAAGGTCTCTAACATCCACCAGCTCCGTGATGTCGTCATGGAGGTGTGGAAGAGGATTCCAGTGGCAACCTGTGAAGCTCTAGTGAACTTCATGCCCAAGAAAGTTAAGGCAGTGCTGGAAAATAATGGTGGCCACACAAAATATTGACACTTTGGGCACAATTTGGACATTTTTCACTTAGGGGTGTACTCACTTTGGTTGCCAGTGGTTTAGACATTAATGGCTGTGTGTTGAGTTATTTTCAGGGTACAGCAAATTTACACTGTTATACAAGCTGTACACTGACTACTTTACATTGTATCAAAGTGTCATATCTTCAGTGTTATCCCATGAAAAGATATAATAAAATATTTACAAAAATGTGAGGGGTGTACTCACTTTTGTGAGATACTGTATATTATAGAAGCAATGACAACAAACAAATAAATAGTAAAAATTACAAAAGGGTCAATTCCTGTCCTCCTGTAGAGGACATCTGTATTCATAGACCAGTTCAGTATGTCATCAAGGTGGACACCTAGATATTTAAAAGTCTGCACCACCTCAATGTTCTCCGCTCGGATGTTAACAGGCTGAAGGGAGAACTTAGCCCTGTGGAAATCCACAATCTTCTCCTTGGCCTTCAGGCAGTTCTTATTGCTCCAGTCACTGAAAGCTCCAATGAGATCCCTATATTACCCTTCATGTCCATTACTTATGCACACTACAAAAGCTGTATAATCAGAGTACTTCTGCATGTGGCAAAAGTCGAACTTGTATTTAAAGTCTGCTGTGTATAATGTGAACAGTAATGAAGGCTCTCTAAACTGTCTGTGCTTATGCTTTGTACTGTTGATTCCATCAAAAAGAAATACAGTGGTACCTTGGGATACGAGTGCCCCAACATACGAGTTTTTTGAGATATGAGCCGTCACTAGGTCGATTTTTTGCCTTGAGTTACGAGCCAAAATTCGAAATATGAGCCATCAAAGAGCATTCCAAGGAACTGACGACGGATGAGTTGACGGAACTACAGACATGGCAACATATGGAGGTTCTGCAGGAGATCGATATCGTGGAGGAGGTTAACTCTTAAAGTGAGATAAAGGTAGTGTTTGCAATGTGGGAAAAAGTTTCGACCTTTAAAGAAAAGAAACACCCTGAAAAAGTTACAACTGATCGTGCAGTGGCGCTATTCAATGACACTTGCCTAACACTTAACTTTATTAAAAAGAAACACCATTTGCAACTGATCGTGCAGCGGCACTATTTAATGACACTTTCCTAACACTTGACTTTATTGAAAAGAAACACCAGTTGCAACTGATCGTGCAGCGGTGCTATTTAATGACACTTGCCTAACTCATTTCAGAAACATTCTAAAGGGGAGGACTAAACAAGAGCTCCTTGGACAGATTTCTATTGAAACGCCTTGAGAATGAAAGTGACGAAAGCGTGGCAAAAAAGAAAAAAACTAGTGAAGAAGAAAATTAAGTTAAGCAAAAGTGAAGTGAAAGAAAAAAAAATTACAATACGCTAATCGGCTTCGCCAACATCTGTTTATTTCTTTAGATTCTCTTTTATGTATTAGGTTTTATTTTGTTTGTATACAATATTTGTTCATTATAAATACATTTTTCTTATGTTGAAAACATTTAACAAAAAATTGGGGTGGTTTTTTGGGGGCTGGCACGAATTAATCTCATTTCAATTAATTTCAATGGGGAAAATTGATTTGAGATACGAGCATTTTGACTTCCGAGCTCGGTCACAAAATGAATTAAACTCATATCTCAAGGTATAACTGTACCTTGTAAATCGTAAGAAATCTTTCGTTATTACTATAATTTCATAGAGTCTCCTCTGTTGGGGTGGGGTGGGAGGTGTTCCAGACTCCTTCAAAGTTTGTTTTCACTCTTGGCGTGCCATTTCTGGATAATTATTATGCATGAATACAGCATGCGCTTTCTTCTCTTATGTTGACATGGAACTCAAAGATCGGCCTGCACATTCGACTACAAGTACAAGTATCTCATCCCACACAGTCTGTAATGCAAATAATCACCATTATATATGCGGGGGGTGGTCCCATCAATGTTAGCTGTTACAACTCCGGAGGATGTCACACTGGCCTCACAACGCTTTATGGAGCGCTGGTATTTTATATATATATATATATATATATATATATATATATATATATTTATAAATATATATATATAAAATTCTCGTAAACCGGCCAAATTATCAGTAAATAATTCAACAAACAATGGCGAACACAGCAAATTCATCATGGCTTGATGCAGCTAACAATTTTGGCATGAGACATACATTTTAACTCTCCATCAAGTATTCTTTTCAAAAATTAAAAAAAAAAATTGAACATCAGTTTGCCACAGACCTTCAATAACCAAAAAAATAACAATAATGAAAACTAACAAAAAAAATGAAATTCTTACTTTAGTTGAAGTTTACTGTCTATGAAAGCTATTTCAAAAACCACAAGCCTATCTGGGTTTTACTTTTAAGTACATGATACTGAAAAATGTTATTTAAGAATGTTTTTCATATGCTCTAATAACACATGCAATTAAATTATATTATCATAGTTATTTATCCGCTGGCGCGCCCTGCCCGGGGTTTGTTTCCTGCCTTGCGCCCTGTGTTGGCTGGGATTGGCTCCAGCAGACCCACGTGACCCTGTAGTTAGGATATAGTGGGTTGGATAAAGGATGGATGGATAGTTATTTCTGAATATGACTCACTATAGTGAACATATTTAATAAACAAAAATGTTATAACTGATCCTAAAATGCAAATATTCCAAATTTTAAGACAGTTAAGCAAGTCCATGAACACACCTGAATATTGTGCCATGTGTACATATACAGTGCCATTGCTATGTCCTAAACATTATGGTGCCCTGAAATGGGGGGACCATGTACAAAAAGCGTTGTCGTTTCTTCATGATGTGACCAAAATGTGTGCAAATACCCTTAAATTGAAGCCTGCAAAGTGCAATTGAATCATGTCTGAATTGTTTGATTTATAAATTTAAACTGTGGAGCAGATGGATAAATCAAGGAAAAATGTCTTTGTGCCAAACATTATGGAGGGCATTATATGTTTATTTACTTCCTTAACCATAGGTATAACAAATATTGTTTTACAAGACATTTTTGTAACAATGGGCTATATTCAAAATAAATGTGATTCTAGAATGTAAGTACAGTATGTGTAATAATGAGTACATAATATGCAAATAATTTTTAATTATTGGGTAGTTAACTGGTCCTAAGTAGTAGTAGTATAATGATGTCAAAATTACATCAATTAATGTACTGTTGTTAGATGTTGGCAATGGGTCTACAATGTCAATAACTAATTGTGGTTCATATTTCTAAAACATACATTTTTTTAATAAAGTACCTGATAGAGAATTAATAACCTCAAATTTCTAGTTGTGTGTATGACACTATCAGAATTTCAGTAACTGGTATTGTGGATTTGTTTTGTTATCAGAAGTGACTATTGGACATGTAAAATGGAAAATATAGAAGCTGAAATAACCTATATAAAAGTAAATCTGAAACAGTACATTAATCAGAAAATGAAGTGGCAGAGACAATTTCTTTGTGTTAAGACAGATGATTCTGAAAATTTGCCAAAGCTTTTTACTTTCTCGTATACAAAGTATAGGAAACGTATTGAATTCTCCAAAAATTCCATTTCAAGATTTTGATGAATCTTGATGTTTTAGACCTCCCTGAGTCTGTAAATACCATTTTTGGAATTGTGTCTGTGTGTCTGTTTGCATGTGTGTGTATGTAAACATGATAACTTGAGTACACTTACACTTAGGTCAACCAAATTTTGCATACAAGTATTAGGTACAAAATGTAGATTTCTACCAACTTTTGGGCTATTTCTGTTAACCAGAAGTGGTACTTTACCTTTTATTCATGCAGCTGCAGAGTCTGATTTATTCAACTTTACTATTATAATTTATTGTTCAAAATATTATTAATTTGATTTGTTATTGATGGTTCTTTAATGTATATAAAAGTATAATGATTGTCTTGTGTTTACTCAAATATCCATCCCCATATCTGAGTACAGTATATGAGAATGTTTAGAGGAGACCACTCCCGATTTTTAAATTTGCACAGCCCAATTGAGTATATAACAATAAAACTTAAGTATAACAAATAAAACTTAATTTTCCAAATAAATTTCCATGAAGAATGTTGGTGCCAAATTTCAGCAAAATCATTCCACAGGGATCAAACTTGTATCATATGGAGAGACAGACGTGCAGTAGTTGTGAAGACTCGAAAACAAAGAAGCATATTAGGGGATGATGAGCTAAAAAAAGAGCAGTGCATTATAATATGAATCATCTTCATAATGACAATACAAGTACATTAATGATTATAAAAGTTACAGAAGCTCAAAATATCAATGTCATTTAATTTGTTCATATTGCTGCAAGTTCAAACTAAAAAGTCACATTAATATCTGTATGCTTTAGCATTATACAGCATATCATCAAGCAAAACATCCATGTTTTTTCAGCCTGACATATTAGAAGAGATGAGATAAGATAGATGGAATGGCTAGATTAACAAAAGTATAGAGAAAATTACTTGTAAATAATGCCATTTAACTTGAAATTTTGCTCTATAATTGTAACATCAAGTTAGACATTCCAATAATAAATGGTTACTAATTCAGTTAACACAGAATGTTTCTGCATTTACTGCTTTCAGGCCAAAGAGAAATAAAAGTAATTTAAGATGGGTAATTACAGAATTTTAGATTTCTGTCTGCTTATAATCATTTCAAAAACCACCACAAAACATATCTTTTTGTGAATTTCCCCTTAGGATTAATAAAGTATCTATCTATCTATCTATGTATTTTTTTTCAATTTGACCAGATATGCAAAACATACTGCAAATATGGTGGGGACCAGGGACCAGACTCTACTCTATCTAGACAGGTAGGACTGAATCAGAGCAGTCACAGGGAACCATAACATCTATAAAAGAGAAAGGCAAATAGAAACTGCAATTTACAGATTAAAATCAGAGAGCATAGATGTGCTTTTTCTTCCCTCCCATTCCACTCATACTCTTCCACTGATGAGTGAGCAATCCGCCATCTTTTTTATTTATTTATTTAAAATTTGTTGTAGTTCAACATATTTGTACTTCTTGGTGACCCCCACACTTAGGCTGGCAAATAAAGGTTTTGCATGACTCTACATTAAAGACAAGAACGTTTACCTTATCCAAGTTTTTGCTTTTAGTCTCTTATCTATGTTGTTTCCAAAGTCTTAACTTACAAGTAAATCTGTACATTATATACTTATAAGGTTGATCAGTATGGTCCAAGTTTCAAGGCATGTTCATGTACACACATTTATAAGATGAATGTGATTTATAATTGAGTACAAATGTATGACACTGGAATTAACATCACAGCTGACCAGGAAATAGTTCTACTGGATAACCGAATGGCAGTAATGGCCAAAGAGTGTAAAGCTGGGAGGATTCTGAGCAAGCATTCAATTAGTGAGAGGAATAGAGGCAAGAAACAGAATGAGAGAGATGGAGACAGGAGTTAGGTTAATGAAGGCATTCTAAAATGGAAGGAAAAGCAGTACTCCAAGCAGTAGTCGTACTTCAAGAGTAAATTTAGGGAGGCCAGAGAGGTTCTATGATTTATTGTTTTATATATTTTTTTTTTATTTTGTGTTCTCCCTTGTTTATTTAAAGTAAAATGTGTCATTTTAAAACTGACCTCACTGCCATTATTCTGGGTTTAGTAATGCTATAAATAATGCCTCTATTGCTTAGCTTGAAAATTCTTTACTTTTTTGTGAAGCACTCCTTCAATTACTTTTTAATTAAAACAATATGTTAAGATTGCAAAAAAAAAAAAGTTACTCCGCTTGTTGTGACTGTCAAACCTGGCCAACAAAAGGCATGCACGTTTCGCCTTATTTCCAACTTCTGGTTTTTCTCTCTCAAAGTGCACTGGATACATTGTATGTGGCAGAAGTATAGTACGTCTGCAGCATTCAAATTGGGTTGATGAGCATAAGGATTTTTTTGATAATCTTGACGCACACAAACGAGCAAGCAATCTGTTCTGGTCTTTGCGCCAAGAGAAATGTTGGGTACCTTTTCCTTCATCAGTTGACAATCTTAGCAACACCATCTGTTACTAGAGGCAAGGGAAAAATACTGATAAAATGACTTACTTGCAGTTAAAGATAAAAGCAGCCTGATATATAAGTGGAAAAATAGATCTCAATTACAATAAACAGAATATTTTGCATGTACTGTATATATCTTTATTTTTGAGTTTTCTATATATCAGTGTAAAAGAAAGAAAGAAAGAAAGAAAGAAAGAAAGAAAGAAAGAAAGAAAGAAAGAAAGAAAGAAAGAAAGAAAGAAAGAAAGAAAGAAAGAAAGAAAGAAAGAAAGAAAGAAAAAGAAAAAGATGAATTAGCATGTGCTCTAAATGATGTTCTATGTATTGGGGAGGAGACATACATTCTCCAGTAAAACTTGTACATTTCTTCCAGAGAGTGCACTCTTTGATTTTATTCCCAGTGTAGCAGGGCCTCCAGAAAATCATTTATTCATGTTGTTTGTGTAATGCTTACAAATGCCCCCAACTCTATTACCTCTCAAATCAATTGCCTTACAGCATCAGAGTAAATATTTGATTTAGTAGACGATTCTTTAAAGTTCAGCATTGCTCTCAAGTTTAATAAATTGTGATATATACTTTCTTTAATATACAGTAAGTATACAAAGTAAAACTATCTTCATACTCCAAATGATATGAATCTATAGTGTAAAATAACCTTGAAAAGTAATATAACAAATCTATCATAAGCATGAGTGACATGTAAAGATTTCACAGGATTTTAAACAGGCGCCTCAGCAGTTAATTGGGCTTTACTCATGAAAAGCATCCACTGTATTTAAAGAAGTAATGATCACTTTTATTAAACAAAAACTTCACTCAAAAATTATATAGTTTTTTTATGTCTCTTACTCCATTTAGTTTGTAGTGATGGATGAGAAAAATTATTAATCTCATGTTCTCATACAGAATGGAATAACAATGTTTCTGATGTAATAGGGGGTCCTGTTGTGACCAATGCTGCACAACAGCAAGCAGTATCAAGGAGTCAATGAAACAATCTCATATTTAATTGTGTTACATAATCCACATGTCAAGTCACCCAGTCTGATTCTCACAACACCCCAAACACACATGCTTGTACTAAAATATTGTTCAACAAACTTATTCTGGAAAACACTCTGGTAAATGGAAATGGAATGTGCTCAAACACGCTCAAGCACGTCTATGAATTGAAGACCTGCCTTACTCACTGGTTTCAAGTGTCAAGTTCAGTAACAGATTATTCATAGGCTAATACTGAGCTTCGTATGGTATCAACAAAAAAGAGTGCACTGAAAAATATGTAAAATTAAAGATGGAGAGTTAAAGAAAAGCAATTTAAAACATTATCATGTAGAGAATTTGCAGTGAACTTGTGCATATACGAGATGCTTCCACAAGCAAAATTTCCATTTACCCATACAGTTTCTAAATAATGCCCCATTTGTGGCTCACCACAATGAATATAATAAAAGTAATGACTAGAGAAGGGTCCACAATTCAAATGTGTGTTAATGAAATAGTAACAATATTTAACAAAAAACATGTTTGTGATGTTGTAAGCATATAACTGTATGACTTGATTTGTGGATTATGTGACACAAGTAATGTGAGATTTTTTCATGGACATTTTCGATACTGTTTGCTGTTGTTCAGAGTTGGTCACCACTGACCCCTATTATATTAGAATTTTATCTTCATTCCGCATGAAAAAAAATTATTTTTGACCATCACTACAAACAGCATGGGGCAAGTATCATATAAAAATATTATTTTTAGGTATTAGAGTACAGTGATCCCTCGCTATATCGCGCTTCGCCTTTCGCGGCTTCACTCTATCGCGGATTTTATATGTAAGCATATTTAAATATATATCGCGGATTTTTTGCTGGTTTGCGGATTTCTGAGGACAATGGGTCTTTTAATTTCTGGTACATGCTTCCTCAGTTGGTTTGCCCAGTTGATTTCATACAAGGGACGCTATTGGCAGATGGCTGAGAAGCTACCCAACTTACTTTTCTCTTTCTCTCTTGCGCTGACTTTCTCTGATCCTGACGTAGGGGGTGTGAGCAGGGGGGCTGTTCACACACCTAGACGATACGGACGCTCGTCTAAAAATGCTGAAAGATTATCTTCACGTTGCTACCTTCTGTGTGCAGCTGCTTCGTGAAGCGACATGCTGCACGGTGCTTCGCATACTTAAAAGCTCAAAGGGCACGTATTGATTTTTCGCTGTTTGTTTTCTCTGTCTCTCTCTCTCTCTCCCTGCTCCTGACGGAGGGGGTGTGAGCTGCCGCCTTCAACAGCTTTGTACCGGCGGTGCTTCGCATACTTAAAAGCCAAACAGCCCTATTGATTTGTTTGCTTTCCTCTCTGTTTCTGACAGTCTGTGCTCCTGACGCGCACTCCTTTGAAGAGGAAGATATGTTTGCATTCTTTTAATTGTGAGACGGAACTGTCATCTCTGTCTTGTCATGCAGCACAGTTTGAACTTTTGAAAAAAAGACAAATGTTTGTTTGCAGTGTTTGAATAACGTTCCTGTCTCTCTGCAACCTTCTGTGTTTCTGTGCAAATCTGTGACCCAAGCATGACAATATAAAAATAACCATATAAACATATGGTTTCTACTTCGCAGATTTTCACCTTTCACGGGGGAGTCTGGAACGCAACCCCCGCGATGGAGGAGGGATTACTGTAAGCTGAACAAGTCCAGTGATCCATTCTGCTTTGTGTCTGTGGTACAAGCTGATGGTGTTGAGAAAAATGTTTTCTTGCAACACATTAAGCCTCTTAACAGTTATCAAGTGTCATCTGAAAGCTAAAATAGGAGTGGTGGTAAAGCCAAAAATCCATATCATTGTATAGTTAAAAATTTTAACAGTTTTGGTAGATACTGGCCAAACATATTTGTAGACAGAAACATTTATTTAACAAAAAAAAATCATTAATGATTAATGATACAAAAAAGAACACATCTTATGCATTGAAATGCTTGTAAATGCTCTACTACTCAAAAACAGATTGAAGAGCAGGAATTCACCTGCCCAGTTTGAATCGATAAAAGTACAGCTTCTTTCTCACTAATTCACCTGTCTGCTAAGCAAACACAGGATAAGCTTTTTCCAATCCTCCATCTTTGCTTCAGACTGTCAGCTTTAAACATACATGCATTATCAAACCCACTCAATCGAAGGCAGGGTGCCAGATCCAGCATCGATTCACCAATGTGGTTAAACCACTTACATCACGCTGGGCAATATTCTTAAAGGTGTACGCTAACATATTTCAAACAGTTGATATACAGTCCCCTCCAAAAGTACTGGAACAACAAGGCCAATTAATTTGTTTTTCCTGTACACTCAGGACATTTGTGTATGAGATTAAAAGATGAATGTGAGAAGAGAGATCAGAGTTTCAGCTTTTATTCCCTGGCATTTATATCTAGATATGTTAAAAAAAAAACAAAGAACATAGCACATTTTGTATCAAACCAACCATTTTTTAGAGGCAGTCAAGTGAGCAAATGTATTGGAACAGAATGTTTCCAACTAAATTAAAATGGAAAAATACTTAATATTTGGTTTCATATCCTTGCTTACAATAACTGCATCAAGCCTACGACCCATGAACTCCACCAGATTTCTTGTTTCTTCATTGATTATGCCTTTCCAGGCTTTTATCGCGTATTTTTTAGTTATACCTGGGGGTTCAGTTTATGCCTGTAAGAGATGTCTTTGCAATATTACTTGGTCTGGAATCGATCATTTTATCAGATTGGGCTCAGAGGTTGCATTTCGAAGATTGGCCCCATCAGGCAAACTGAGACATTTTAAGTGACAAAAAAAAGACCAAATGGTCTGGCCATGGCTTTTTAAGCCAAGCGTTTATGCTCCAGGCTAGTCAAGAAATAACTATGCCACTCTGTCTTACACAGCTCATAATTCAACACTGTTGCAAAACTGACCACAAAATATCTCAATATAGGATTTAGTGTTTCCCTGTGCAGCTACAGTAGGAACTTCCTAACCAACAGACTTCACCATCTATGAAGTGGAAGCATCACATCCGACAGACTGACCTCCAACAGAGTCTTTCCACAGCGTAGTGTACTGAGCCCCCTTCTGCTCTCCTTGTTTACCTCAACCTGGAGCTGTTTACAACCTTAGTAAGCCTGTCTGGAGTTATGTAGTTGCTACTCCAACATTACATTTGCTGATGACACCACCATTCTTGGGCTTGATCACCACCGTTGATGAGTCAGCTTATAGAGAAGAGGTCCACCTGCTGACTCACTGGAGCCTGGGCAACAATCTAATTATTAATGACCAGTAGTTTTATTTTTTTTTTAAATTTACTTCAAAAATTGTAAAATAAAACACTCCAGTTAAATATTAAGAGTCTTATTTAATAAACTAAAACAGTCTATGTTGACCAAAATCATTTAAAAATAGTTCTAGCATCTTGCTGAATACATACCTTGTACAATTTATGGTTTTCTGTTTGCAAAAGTGTGTTGTATTGGTGAACTTAAAAAAGATGACGACTGACTGTGTATAAGATCTAAACCTAAAAATGTGTTATACTGCACTTACTAAAATATAAAGGGCATGAACTATAATAATTAGTACAGTAGAAGATGACTCCTACTTGGCAATCACTTTCCATTTAAAAGTTGAAGCTCTTCAAGTTCTATTAAGTTCTTCCAATTAAGTAATTATTATCAAGAAACAAAACAAAAGTAAAAACCAAGCCCTTTATTTAAAAAGAAAAAAAATGTTTCTATACAATAATCCCACTCTACCCATTTAACCTGATAACAAATACTCCATCTGTAACAAAGTCTACTTATCTAGAGTGAGCATAATTTGACAATTTAAAAAGACAGTTATGCTGACCTACAGAGGAATATGATAATTTTATACAAACATATATATATTGTGGGGTTTGGCTGGGGGCTGTGGCCAGTCGCGACACCTGGATGGACCAGGAGAGGGACTGTGCCTCCCACCGAGACGATTGTGGAGCCTTGGACATTAGCGCTTCCGCAACACCTGGAGATGCTGGCGGAAGGACTACCGAGGACACCTGGAGTGCTTCCGGGTGCTTATGCGGCACTTCTGCCACACTAGGAAGTGCCGCAGAAAGTCCATCGGAAAGCACCTGGAGCACTTCCGGGTGGATATAAAAGGGACCACCTCCCTTCTGTTGGCAGCTGCAGTCGAGGGAGGAGTGGAGGTGGTGAAGGACCTTTGAAGGACTCTAGAAGAGGGTGATTGGTGCAGTGGCACTGTGTGGAAACTTGTAAATAAACGTGCGCTTTGTGGAACCATCGGTGTGTGCCTGTCTGTGTCCGGGGCTGGACTTACAAAAAAAAAAAAATATATATATATATATTTTATATATATATATATATATATATATACACACACACACACACACACACACTAGGGGGTTCCCCCCTGCTTGCTTCGTTCGCCAGCCACTTCATGTCTCTGCCCCTCACGTTGTGAAGAGGGGTCGCTGAACGCACCCCAAGGAGATGCGGTCACTCCTCCGAAACCCCCTCTTAAACGGTGATACAATGGGAAACAAATAGTTTTTTTTTTACTTCCTCTTTGCTCGATCAGCTGCTGACTTGCTGATGCTGCCGTGCCGCGTGATCTGCATCTCGCATGGCAGTTTGAACATTTAAAAGCCTGTACAGCAGCTATCCTACTCTTGGTCTTTAATTTCTGGCCCCGGGAGTAATTCAATCTTTTGGTACAACGTCCTGTCTCGCAGGACTTGAGTTTTTGTGCAATTTTTGTACAGACTGTGCAATTTACTAGCAAGATAATTCCCTTCAACATACATTATCAAATTCTTTCTTGCAGATGTGAATTTTTTAGTTTATAATTTAAAAACGGAATAAAAATCTGAAAATCTAACAACATCACATTAAAGTTAGATAAATTCTGAAAAGAATGATACCAAACATATATACTGTATGTAGGTTTTAGTTGGTTTGAGTCCTACCTGATATTTTATATGGTGTTCCACAAGGCTCTATACTGGGTCTGCTGCTCTTTTCGATTTACATGCTACCATTAGGCCAGATTATCACGGGGTATAATGTGAGCTACTACAGCTATGCTGAATACACACAACTGTATTTAACAATAGCACCTGATGACCCCGACACTCTTGATTCACTGACACAATGTCTTGATTGTATTATTGAATGATGATTAGTAAATAAGGAGAAAACAAAAAATTTTAGTGATTGGAAAAAATGGATATAATGAGGTTATTAGTAGTAAACTTGATGCATTAGGATTAAAAGTCAAGATGGAGGTAAAGAATTTAGGGGTAACTATTGACTCTGACTTGAATTGTAACACTAGAATTACCAGAGCCTACGAAAAAACTCGTATATCCGGCCCACCTTAAATCGCTTCTTAAAACCTTTCTCACCTCTCCGCCAGCGTCTTTTGTCATCTAAATGTACTGATAAAGACATGCTGCCAGCAGCTGGCTATTCCATCCCCCCAACGACTTAGAACGTAAACAGGCTTTTCCCAGCTCTTGCCTTGATTGATTACCTGGGAGTGAAGTGGAGTTTTAGAGTAGAAATAATAAGATTGTTATTTGAAACACACGCATTTCATATGTGTTGCATTTCTACAGTAATCTGTGTAAACACATTGTTAAAACAGAAACGTGTTATACATTCTAGTAGCAATTGACAAAATGTAGGCATAAACTATATAATGTATGAAGCCTGAAGTCCAAATATCAAAGAAACACTTTCACAAAAGATACAAAAAAAAGCCACCACCAAAAAAACCCCATGGCGTAACAGTATCAGTCGCTGACTGGGAATCAGAAGGTCATGAGTTCGATCCCGCACAACTGCCATTTGAGAAGTTTTCTTATTTTCATTATTTTAGAATAAAAAGATACATTTGATTTCAGTCTGTAACAGCTGGTGTAATTTATGATGTTTGTAAAGGTTAGCTTTATTTTTTTAAAATTCACTTTTCATTGTCTCAGTCGCGTTCAGGATCCATCCCTACCGCCCCCCACCTGACACTGCGGTTTTTACATAAAGACGCGCTATAGCTGTGCAGTGTATCACGATACATACGACCGCGTGTTTTTTTCCCCCAGTATTGCCAGTCCCCACGTGTTGCTGTATGCTGTTTCTTTTGTACTCCAGGACATGCAGAGGAAAGCATAGTAAACAGCAGTAACTTCAGCGCTATATGCAATCATCAGACACTCCCCATCTGATGCTATTTTCACATAAAGATGCGCTAAAGCTCTGCAGTGTACTTGTGACTGCATTGTCGTACCAATGCTTGCGAACTGAAGTGTCTGCATGCACTTTTCGTGGCATTATACGTTTATTTTTTGAGCATGCCCATGTAGCTCAAACACAGGAACATATGTTGATGTAAAAGTATAACAAAACAAGTGCACTTTTATTCAAGACTATAACCGAAGAAAAAAGAAAGCAAGTTACAGTAGGCGGTTGATATGACAGCTTGCGTGGTGGAATGCTAAGAACTGCTGATTTCCATTCTGTGCTATATAACTTAACATTTGAATCTGATGATTGCATATAGCGCTGTCTTGTTTAGTGTGCGCAAGAACATGCAGGTGGCCAGTTGCTGAGTGCTACAACGCACATTTTAAAAAAAGAAAGAGACAAATATATGTGACGTTTTGAAGAAATCATTTTATGACGCGAATAGTACCAGCGTCAGGTTGGGTGTGAAGTTATACTGGCGCTGTTTGAGTCAGATCAGAAGCTGAATAAGCTGAAAAAGCTCCTGTTCTGACTCTAAGTAAAAAAGCATGAATTAATCAACAGAAATAACCGCGATTGACATTTTAAAGTTAACGATTTACAGTGCATACCAATTTATAAATTCAATGTCCGTTTGAGGAAAAAAAAACACTTTCTTCAAAGCTGGGAATCTAACTCGCGTCTCTGTGGCACAGTAAGGCAGTGGTGCTCCAAGTCAGCAAACCGTCCTTATAACTTATTTTTTTCAAGATCCATAACACACAGACAGACAGAGCACTGCGTAATACAGAGACAGACAGGCAGAGATATACAAACAAACAGGGAAGGCACACGTACTGAAAGAAAAAGCCCTAAATAAGCTCACCCGCTCTAACATCACCCCTCCCCCCGATCTGACTCTCTAAGTAACAGCGCAAGTACAGACACAAATCAAGAGAATGTGTGTACTGTATAATATTAACAAAAAGAGCAGCTTACTACTGAAAATGGCAAATATAGAAGTGAGTGGGGATGGAACCAGTACTCTTGATCACACTTGGTTTGCGTCTGTACTTGCGCTGTTACTTAGAGAGCCAGATCGGGGGGAGGGGTGATGTCAGAGCGGGTGAGCTTATTCAGTGCTTTTTCTTTCAGTACGTGTGCCTTCCCTGTTTGTTTGTATATCTCTGCCTGTCTGTCTCTGTATTACGCAGTGCTCTGTCTGTCTGTGTGTTATGGATCTTGAAAAAAATAAGTTATAAGGACAGTTGTTCATGTTAATTGCAGTCTCAATTGTTAAAAAAATATTTTAAAAGGTGCATCCCACATGAAAATATAACGATCTCATTAACTGACAGTTCATACCAATTTACAAATTTTATGTCCGTTTGAGGTTAAAAACAAAAAAAAGAAGTAACACTTTATCCCCAGCGGGGAATTGAACTCATGTTTGTGAGGCAAAGAAAAGCTACTCAGACTGAGAACCAAATCTTAGCACGCTACGCCACGGAAACTGTTATATGGTGTGTGAAGCTTTTGTGGAAGTGTTTATTTGATCTTAGGAACTCGGGCTTTACACATTCTACATTTTGTAACATTTATTACTAAAATATGAAAAAGTTTCTGTTTTAGCAATGTGTTTACACAGATTACTGTAGAAACGGAACACGCATGAAATGCAAGTATTCCAAATAGCGATCTATTATTTCTATTCTAAAACTCCAGCAGTTCAGTCACTCCCAGATAATCAAACAAGCCATGAGCTGGGAAAACTTAGTGAACGTTCTGCGACGGTGGGGGATGGAATAGCCGGCTGCTCGCTGCTCCTCTTAATCGGCACATTTAGAAGACAAAAGAGAGGTGAGAACGGTTTTAAGGTGGGCCGGATCTACGAGTTTTTTCGTAGACTCTGGTAATTCTAGTGTTAAATCACACATTAATCAGATTACTAGGACAGCATTTTTTCACTTAAGAAATATAGCAAAAGTTAGACCTCTTCTAACATTGCAAGATGCTGAGAAATTAGTTCATGCTTTGTTTTCAGTCGGCTAGATTACTGTAACGCACTCCTCTCAGGATTACCCAAAAAAGACATCAATCGACTGCAACTAGTGCAGAATGCAGCTGATAGAATCTTAACTAGGAAAAGAAAATCTGAACACAACTCTCCAGTTCACATGGTTACCTGTGTCATTTAGAATTGACTTTAAAATACTGCTTATGGTTTACAAAGCCTTAAATAATCTCGCTCCATCTTATATTTCAGAATGTCTTTCACCTTATACTCCAAATCGTAACCTTAGATCTTCAAATGAGTGTCTGCTTATTATTCCTAGAGCTAAACTTAAAAGAAGTGGTGAGGCGGTCTTCTGCTGTTATACACCTAAAATCTGGAATAGCTTGCCAATAGGAATTCACCAGGCTAATACAGTGGAACAGTTTAAAAAATTGCTAAAAATACATTACTTTAACATGGCTTTCTCATAGCTACATTTTAGTTTAACCCTGATGCTCTGTATATTCAATTAATTATCATTATCATTCATGGTGGCTCCGAAATCCATACTAACCCCCACTTTCTCTTCTGTTCTTTTTTCAGTTTTCTGGGGTGGCGACCTGCACCACCACCACCTGATTTAAGCACCGTGATGTCCCTACATTGATGGATTAAAGGCCAGAAGTCCACATGACTGTCATCATCAAGTTGTTCCATGTGAACCCTGAATACAATGAGGACTGATTGTGAGGTCATTTATGTTAGATAGAATGTCTAGAGGGGGCTGGGCGGTCTCATGGTCTCAGAACCCCTGCATATTTTATTTTTTTTCTCCAATTAAGTAATTTTTTTTTTCTGTCATCCCTGGCCATCGGACCTTACTTTTATTCTATGTTAAGTGTTCTCTAATTTTATTTTCTTATTTATTTTGTCTTTTTTCTCTTTCTTCATCATGTAAAGCACTTTGAGCTACATCATTTATATGAAAATGTGCTATATAAACAACTGTTGTTGTTGTTTAAAATAAGCCCGATTTAAAGTGTGGCAAAAAACGTGACATAAAAACGTCACCGTTGAACTTTTAGGCTTAGTATTTTATATTATATATATATATATATATATATATATATATATATATATATATATATATATATATATATAGAGAGAGAGAGAGAGAGAGAGAGAGAGAGAGAGAGAGAGAGAGAGAGAGAGAGAGAGAGAGAGAGAGAGAGATGATGGATGTATGAGGCTCAGAAGACATCCGAGAAAGATAGAAACAGTATAATATACTGTACACGAGAAATGCAATGCTAACTGTCTGGATGATGTATTGAAGAGTGATGGGATATGATATGAAAACAACTGCCAAACTTGAAGAGGTCAGTATTATAGCCCACTGAGGTCGAGATTAAATCCTATTGCTAAATCCACTGGCATTCCCACTTTTTGCAAACACAGATTGTGCAATGTACTAGCAAGATAATTCCCTTCAACAAACATTATCAAATTCTTTCTTGCAGATGTGAATTCCCTTAGTCTAATGCACTATTATCTGATCTTCCCCAAATCAAACATGCCTGAGACAGGGGTCTAACCTCAAAAGTTGATAGTCAAACATAATCAAAAAGACATGCAGAACAGGTTTGGAATAACAGCATCTTTTTGACCATTTGTCAAGTATGTGGAGTAAAGCATGAAATCAAATTTCAAAAATATTATGCTGTAATTATTTGAAAATGTTACCAATTCTATCATCACTTTCATCACACTTTCCCTAAATAGAGTTGGGTATGAGTAGCAACACACCAAGCTGAGTTGACTAAGCTACCCTACCCCAAGAAACCTCCACCATGCCACTCTACTCACTCTACATTTTACAGTTCTCCTGTCTCCACTGCCAGGTCTACTGTTGCACAGGGCCATTCCTGAGTAGTGGGATCAAAGCCAAGATGAGGTTGAGGCTAATTAGAAGGGGAAACATTCCAAACCGGTGAGAGAGATTCATACCATGTAGTTAAAATTGTTGTGTCATAATTGGAAGAGGGAAGAAGTAAACATAAATGGTCAGAAATGTAGTCAAAGTAACTGGTAAGATAAGAAGATAGAAGATAAAGTATTGTTGTCAAAACCAAGCTAAAGTTCTTTTATCAAACTGAAACACAAAGTCTTAAGGAGGTTATCCACAATCTCCGAGAGCATAATGCTAGCTGAAGTTTAACCTGTGCACAGGCTACACATGGGTTGTAGCATCTTGTCGTAAGTACTTAGCAGCACTGTAGCAACCACTCCAAAAAATAGGCCATCTACACTAAAAAAATAGCAGTAGGGGAACAACACAAAAATGATTTAACTACATAAATTTTAAAATCAAAAATTAAAACTGAAATCTACATGCTTAAATGAATATAAAAGGGGCAAAATCAGAAAAAATGTAATTTATACCTACTTCTTAACATAGACATGCCAAAAATCAAGGGGTATAACTGGTAAATCTGAATGGTGCACTAGAAAAGGATTTTCCTAGGAGTTTAACATTTTTGCAGGGGGCTGACACTATTCTTTTAACTCTTTTGGCTACAAGAGGAGGCTTCTCCTTCAGTGTGGTGCTGCCAGATAATCTTAATCTGGTATACATTTTACATGTACAGAACACATTATCAAAAGGAGACTCCTTTTCTTTTTCTACATACAGTGCCCACCATAACATTTGGGACAAAGAAACATTTTTCCTTGATTTACCCCTCTGCTCCACAATTTAAAATTACAAATCAAACAATTCAGACGTGATTGAAGTGCACATTACCGAGTTTAAGTTAAAGGTATTTTCATACATTTCAGTCACACCATGTAAAAATGACAACACTTTATCTACATACTCCACCCATTTCAGGGCACCATAATGTTTGGGACTTAGCAATGGTAGGTACGTTAAAGCAGTCATATTTAATACTCATTTGCATATCCCTTGCATGCAATCATTGCTTGAAGTCTAAATTCATAGACATCACCAGGTGCTGGGTATCTTCTCTGGTGATGCTCTGCCAAGCCTCTAATGCAGCCATCTTCAACTTCTGCTTGCTTTGGGTGGCTTGTCCCTCTAAGTTTTCTCTTTAGCATATGGAACGCATAAGCTTAACTGGGTTTAAATCAGATGGATGACTTGACCATTCAAGAATTTTCCAATTTTTAGCTTTGAAAAACTCCTGTTGCCTTATGCATATGTCTGGGATTATTATCTTGGTGTATAATTAAGTGGGTGGCGCAGTGGGTAGCGCTGCTGCCTCGCAGTTGGGAGACCTGGGTTCGCATGTTCTCCCCGTGTCTGCGTGGGTTTCCTCCGAATGCTCCGGTTTCCTCCCACAGTCCAAAGACATGCAGGTTAGGTGGATTGGCGATTCTAAATTGGCCCTAGTGTGTGGGTGTGTTTGTGTGTGTCCTGCGGTGGGTTGGCACCCTGCCTGGGATTGCTTCCTGCCTTGTGCCCTGTGTTGTCTGGGATTGGCTCCAGCAGACCCCCGTGACCCTGTGTTCGGATTCAGCGGGATGGAAAATGGATGGATGGATGTATAATTAAGTGCCATAAAATTAGTTTGGAGTCATTTACTAGAACTTCAGCAAAGAGTATGTTTCTAAACACCTCAAAATTCATTGTACAACTGCAATGAAGATTAGAGTGCTAGTACCTGTGGCAGCCATACATGCCCAAGCCAGAACACCCACAGCACCACGTTGAACAGATGAGGTTGGTATGCTTTGGAACTTCAGCAGTTCCTCTTCCTCTCCATGCTTTGCTCTTGCCACCACATCAATACAGGTTAATCTTTGACTCATCTGTTCACTAAACCTTTTTTCAGAATTCTGCAGGCTCTTTTAAATACTTTATCACAAACTGTAATCTGGCCATCTTGTTTTTGTGGCTAACTAGTGGTTTGCATCTTGCAGTGTGACCTCTGTATTTTTGTACACAAAGTCTTTTGAGGATAGTAGTCTCTGACACATATGCATCTGCTTCTCAAAGACTGTTTCTGATCTGTTGGAGAGGAATTCAGGGCCTTTCATTACCATAAGGCCTACCACCCCCTTTGTTATTACTGATCTCACCAGTGAATTCATTTTTTCTTAATGATTTTCCAGATAGTTGATCAAGGTGATCCCAAGGTTTTCCCAGTGTCCCAGTCTCTCTAATGGTTTTATTCTTGTTTTTTTGTTTCATAATGGCTTCTTTGACTTTCATTGGCAAAGCTCTTGTCCTCACGTTGCACAATAGCAACTACAGGCTACAAAGGGTAGAAGCAAGCCTAGGTATCTTAAGTCTGCACTAATGAAGCAATGAAACACACCTTAGTAATGACAAAAAATTGTGACACCAATTGTCCCAAACATTATGGTGCCTTGAAATGGGGGATATCTATAAAGGGTGTTGCTCTTTCTATATGGTGTTACCAAAATATATGCAAATACACTTAAAGTTGGCAATGTGCACTTTAATTATGTCTAAGTGATTTGATGTGTAATTTTAAACTATGCGGCAGAGAGGTAAATCAAGGAAAATGTCTTTGTCCCAAACATTATGGTGGGCACATTAGGTATTTGGTCACACTGTTCCATTCTAACTTGTCACATCACTGTACTCTCTGGCCCTGGAACCTCTTTGAATGTCAGATATCCTGTCATATTCACTTCAAAATCTGCATAAATTTGAACTTTGACTAGGAGAGACTGAAGGATTTGATAAAAGGTCACTTTGAGGAGTAGTCTTAGGAAACAGGTTGTGATTTTGGGAGGTGCTGAGTTGAGTGAGAAATATGATAATTTTTGGAGGATTTTTATGGCCTTTCTGATTGCTAATATGCTGGGTTCTCCCTCCTGCTTATTATTTTCTACTCTAGTAACCTCTTATCACAACCTTCAATTAAACCTGTCATTATGTACTTGAGAACAAAAAGACATCTTTGTGATTTAAATATTTTTTAAAATGCAGGGCAAAAAAAAAAAAAACTTGTCTTTTTCACAGACTGTTCAGTGGATCAAAACTTTATGCTATTCCTTAATAAGTCTCAATGTGGGCACTTATTTGTAGTTTGCAAGCAGTGGCATTGCTTATACCACTAAACAGACTGTTCCCTCTTGTCAGAACAGCTCAGAGTAGTGTGACATCAGGAGTTATTTGGTAGATTGTGGGAGTAAAGAGACTGAACAGGCAGCAACCTATTGGTAAGGAAATAGTGTGAAGTTTTGCTATAAATTTCAAAAACATATATTGTATGCACAAATGTTTTCCTTCTGGGGGAAGGAAAAAAACTTCAAATAAATGTTTATCTCATCCCTTCACTGTTGTAGTACTGAAGAAAAATCAATAAAACTATGTGGGCTTTATGAGATTAAATTTTATTTGTCTGTACACGCTCTGTGAATTTGAGCCCATGGTAATGCTTGGGATTTATAGCTGAAGTCAAAGCCATGTAAAAGCCACAATCTGATAAACTAGAAGAATGAAAATCATGCAACTGTCAACTGTCTTTAACTCAACAGGACCTGATGTCTTCTTTGTAACAATGGTCACTTGATAATAAAAGGTGGGAAAACCTTCCAGTTAAGACAAAAAAATAACTGAATAACTGTAATAAATACTGATATTAGTCTTGTATGTGGGCCATATACAAAATAATAGAAATTGATTTCATAACAAAATACCTATTATACACTCACCCATTTCAGAACAAATTAGACACACAAATTAAACTAATCTTTGAGATGTGGGAGATAAAAGGCAGAACTTAGTGAAAAATACATGCACACATTGATGTGGAAGGAATATACTATAACTGAAGAGCAACAGAACTATCCATTGCACCTCTGTGTCATTCAATCACAATTAATTTTAAAACTAAGTTTCATTTTGTCAGGCAGCTTGAAAGCTGGCTTAAAAATATAGAGCAGCCTATGGAGTTCTAGTGTGTACATATGTCATATTCTTAACTTAACTATTCAACTAAACATAGAGAAACCGAGAAACAAATGTAACAAATTAAATATATTCAAATTAAGAAACATTTGTAGTCTCTCATGTAATGCATGTTAGTGTGATACTTACTGATAAACTAAAAATGTTTATTTGTATACCTTAGTGGAAGTCGCTTGAAAGCTATAAAAATCCTGAATGGTATTTTCTGGGTGAAGTGATGGAGTTTATAAACTATTTACTGACACATGTTACACTTTCCTTGAGCATTATTATGATGTCAATGCATGAAAATTGTGTTAAGAGGACACTTAATTGTTGCTTCTCATTCATCCCAGACAGTATGGGATGTTCAAACAGTAAATGCTGTTAGGAATTATTGCAGTGTCACAAATACATAGATACATGTTAGAAATTAATCCTTCAATATGTGGAAGAAACAAAGCTTTTCTCCCTTTTCAGGTAAACTAAGGACCAGTGTTAATTTATGCAGCATGGAGAGTCAGTTAACACATTCAGATGGCTGCTACATGAGTCAGACGCTTAATAAAATTAAATTATACTAAACACATCCAGGATCAGAACACAAATACCACGACTCACACAATAAAGGAATAAAAATATTATTGCTTTCTACACACTGCACCTCCAATGTTCAAAGTTCAAATTGAGGGACAAGTGTATATCACCTGCCCCTTGGTACCACCTCCTACTTTTGTCAGTAAGTCAGAAAACATGACCATGCACATAGAATTTTGGGAACCTATGCCATGTTTTAAGTTAAGCTATGTTACTAACACCTTTAATGTGTAACCTTTTTCTGTAACAGAAGATTGAAATTCTAAATGTATCTAACCATTCAATAAAAAAGGATGAAACATACACATATATATATATATATATATATATATATATATATATATGCATAATATATATATATATTACAAAAACAGGAATGGTTTAACAGGTGGAGACGACTGACATTTTTCCCTACTTATATTTTCTGGTTTTTTTTTTAATAGATTTGAAATTGGCTACGGTCAGTGTCATTACTGGTAGCATAAAGCGATACCAGAAACTGACTTCATGAGGGTGGTCTGAGGGCTCAACATCCTCTAGTGGGCCCTGTGCTCACTGCCCCACACCGTGGAGCTTGATTGGCATTTGCCATAGAATACCAGAATTGGCAGGTCCACCACTGGCGCCCTGTGCTTTTCACAGATGAGAGCAGGTTCACCCTGAGCACATGTGACAGACGTGAAAGGGTCTGGAGAAGCCGTGGAGAATGTTATGCTGCCTGTAACATTGTTCGGCACGACCAGTTTGGTGGTGGGTCAGTGATAGTTTGGGGAGGCATATCCATGGAGGGACGCACAGACCTCTACAAGCTAGTCAATGGCACCTTGACTGAAATTAGGTATCAGGATGAAGTCCTCGGACCCACTGTCAGACCCTATGCTGGTGCAATGGGTCCTGGGTTCCTCCTAGTGCATGACAATGCTCGGCCTCATGTGGCGAGAATATGCAGG